>NW_007729687.1:29297-32391 GCF_000696425.1 Galeopterus variegatus
CATAGTCCTCTACACCTGGCTGGTGCCTTGTGTGAAAGAAAAGGCATTTTCTGCTGACTAGGTATGTCCACAAAAGGATGGCCAAATTTTCACACAGAAGCTGAAAAGCAATGGAGAACTGAGTTGACAGAGAAGGGTAAACATTCAAAAGAAGATGAGATCAGGGACAGTTCAGAGTGGCCATAGTGATGCTGAGCAGCAGACATTAATATAGAGAAGTTCATGAAAAAAATCATTAAAAAGTTCTTCTTAAAAAGCTCCCTCATTGCTAGAGAGGGAACAGAAAAGAGGGACAAGGAATTCTGGGCCCTGCCTAGATGAGTGGCACTTGGACCCTCACTTGTCCAAGTGTCCACACACGAGGGGTGGTGGAACTGTCCGGATGTCACTTCTGCACTGTGGTGGTTAAGAGTCAGATGCGCTCCTGTCTGCTGGCCATATGCAGAGACCACTGAGGCTGAGAAAGGAAAGAGCTACAAGAGGAAAGGAGCCTGGGTCTCCCTGACAAAGCAGCATAATTATAATCTGACCATTCTGTAATAAAATCCACTCGTCAGTAAGTCCCACCCACCTCAACCTTCTAACTAGCTTTTACAAGCTACCACATTCTTAGATGTAAATGTTGAGCTATGGATCACCAGGCTGGGGGGAAGCTTTCAATGTGAAAAATAGAAATACTATAGTGGACTGAATTATGTCACCCCAAAACTCCCTGAAGTTTGAACTGTCTCCCCCAAGTTGTATGTATTAGAAACTTAGCTCCCACTGTGACTGTGAAGAGGGTGGGAAATCCTATCACAGTAATTGAAAGGTGGAGCCTTGAAGAGGTGATTGGATTGTAGGACTGTTCAGTAGTGAATGGATTAAAAGTGGTGGTCAGGGGCGTGGTTCTGGAGCTTTAAAAGAAGAGGAGAGTCTGTCTGTCTGTCTGCTCTCTCTGCTTCCACCATCTTGCAATGTGAGACACCTGGGTCACTGTTGCCAACACCAGATGGACTGGACTTCCCAGCCTCAGAAACTATAAGCAATAAATTTCATTTTCTTATAAATTACCCAGTTCCAGGTGTTTCTGTTATAGCAACACAAAACCAACGAATACAAAAACAAAGTCAAGGAGATCTGGAGGTAACAGGGACAATGTAAGAGGAAGAAGAAATTCTGGAACTCAAAATTCTTTAGGAAAGTTGGAAATCTCACAGACAATAAAGCATAACAGATAAAATACGTAAGAAAAACTCTTAAGAAAATAAGATTTCAATCCAAGAATTCCAATATCCATATAATAGGATTGAGAAAACCAGAAAACAATGGAGAAGAGAAAGTCGTCAAAGAAATACTAGAGAAAGCTTTCCTCTGAGCTGAAGCGTGGAAGTGCCCAGGGACAGAGCCCGCAGGGGACGCCAAGAGGAGGAGGAAACAATTTCTGCCACATCGTGACCATCAGGACACAGAAGATGAAAAGATGAACCCAAAAGCTGCCAGAGGGAAAAGCCAGCCCCACACGACAGGAAGCAGCAGCAGAGCTGCAGCAGACTTGTGAAAAGCTACACAAAATCTTAGAAGACGGGGGAACAAATCGCCAAAGTTCTGAGAGAAAATAAAAGTCAGTAACCACACAAACCAGTAAATAAGTGCGAAAGTAAAATAAAGAAATGTTCAAATATGCACGCTATGTGTGTATTTTAAAACTCCCAAGTACTCTTTCTTGGGAACTAGCTGAGGACGTGATCCTCCAAGATGAAAGAATAAATAAGAAAGAGGCCAGTATAGGGTTCAAGGAACAATGAACCCAATGCTAGAGAGAAAAGAGGAATTCTCAGGACAGTGTTGACAAAAGTCCCAGGGAGCAGCTGAGCAGCAAACTTGGAGAAGGGCCAGTCTAGGCCAGAAACAGGAGACAGAAGGCTCCAGAAGGGAGGCCCCAGAGGATGGGGGTGCGAGAATTGAAATAATGGATTTTACACATTTGATAAAATACGGTCATCCCTTGGTATCCTCGGGGATTAGTTCCTGGATCATTTGCAGATACCAAAATCCATGGATGCTCAAGTCCCTGACATAAAATGGCACAGTATTTGCAAATAATCTCGCACATCCTTCTGTGTACTTTAAATCATCTCCAGGTGACTTACAATACCTTGTATGATACCTACACATCACTTCATTCACATGGATTCATATAACACTTGCCACGCAGTGAATTTAAGTTTTGCTTCCTGGAACTTTGTGCAATTTTTTTTTTCCCAAATACTTTCAATTCGTGGTTGATTGAACCCATGGATGTTGAATCCATGGATAAAGAGAGCTAACTGTACAAAATTGTGTTCACAGTTCAGTTGCGGATTGTGAGGAACTAAACAATATATAGAGAAACCAAGGAAAACAAAATATTAGGCAATTATTAAGTATAGGAAACATTTTAAGTTCCCAAACAAGCCATTATTTACACTACTGGACACAGCAGTGAACAATACGAGTGGACTAATGTTTCCATGCGACCATTGCTGAGGTTTCAAAGATTTGAAAGTGGTTTTCTCTGGACAAGGGATGGGGGTGCTGGGGGGACAGGTGGGGCAAGGGACTGCTGCTATGTTTTATCATAAAGTCAAATAATACCAAAAGATATGTATGTACACACAAAATAATGAAAATTAATTTTAAAAACAAATAAGTAGCATACCCAATTGCAGAGAACATTAATAGAAAGAAAATTGTTTAATAAACTTATTTGGAGACCAGTTATTTCTCAGACAAATAGCTACGAAGAACAAAATCATAAAAACGTTCCAGACAACATTACAACAGATGTTCTTATTCACCACCAAAAGAAGTAACATAGTTTATTTTATTAATTTTGACTTGAAAATCATTAGAAGAGAAACTTTGCAAAAAAACAGATTGTAAGCTGCCAAACCATCCAAAACAATGGAGTTATAGGCACAATTCTGGAAGGAGGATGACGAATTGGGGGAAATGTGCAATCACAAAACTACGAGGGGTCTTCAAGAAGTTCATGGAATAATTCGTAGTATCATTTAATTCGATCTTTCCATAAACTTTTTGAAGTACCCACATGGACATTTTATGAAACAGA
>NW_007729687.1:32684-36736 GCF_000696425.1 Galeopterus variegatus
CAAATAATACCAAAAGATATGTATGTACACACAAAATAATGAAAATTAATTTTAAAAACAAACTAATAAGTAGCATATCCAATTGTAGAGAACAATTAATAGAAAGAAAATTGTTTAATAAACTTATTTGGAGACCAGTTATTTCTCAGACAAATAGCTACGAAGAACAAAATCATAAAAACGTTCCAGACAACATTATAACAGATGTTCTTATTCACCACCAAAAGAAGTAACATAGTTTATTTTATTAATTTTGACTTGAAAATCATTAGAAGAGAAACTTTGCAAACAAACAGATTGTAAGCTGCCAAACCATCCAAAACTATGGAGTTATAGGCACAATTCTGGAAGGAGGATGACGAATTGGGAGAAATGTGCAATCACAAAACTACGAGGGGTCTTCAAGAAGTTCATGGAATAATTCGTAGTATTATTTAATTCGATCTTTCCATAAACTTTTTGAAGTACCCACATGGACATTTTATGAAACAGAAATGCCACACACAGTATGTTCCCTTTCATTCCAATTCATAAAGTTTCAATGAAATGATTCCAAAAAGAATTAACTGGTGAGGAAACTATCAGAATGATTTCTAAATCACATGTAAGATAGCTAAAAATAGAACAAAATAAGATCCTGATAAATGGCAATATTAGAAAGAGAAAACTTATAAATATGAAACTAAAGTAACCAATGCATATAGAAATACTGGCATTAGAACAGCAAAATCCTGGGACCTCAGAACCCTTAAGAAATGAACTATTACAGAATAGTAATATTCTGGAAAATAAGAATGGAAAGAAAATGGAAAGTCTAGGTCCTTCTAACTGCCGTTTACTATTAAAATATTTTAAATGAGGGTGATGTCATCAAGATGACAGAATAGACAGTCCCCACGATTACCATCCCCCACAATCAACCAATTCACAATTATTAAAAAGCAAAGTCTGCTAACCTGGGACCACTGGAGCTCGGAAGAAGGGGAGAAGAGACCCACAGAGCTCATGAAGGCAAGAGAAGCCATGGCAAGAGGAAGTAGCAGCCACTCCAAATGTTTCTAGCCTCGGCTGTTTCAGGGCTGGCCCTGCGAGAGGCAGGAAGAAGCTGCAGCACGTGGAGCAGGAGCCAGCAAAAGCCACAGCTGAGCTCTTTGTGAGCGTCTGCCTGGAGTCTGCAGGGCAGAAGAGGGCCTCAGAGCACACCATACAAGCCCCCAGGCCAGCAAGACCACTGACAGGGTTACCATGGACCACACAGGAGCAAGGACCACAGCCAGCTGAAGAAGGGAACCTCCCAGAGGCTGGTGAGTCATCGCGAGGCACCCATGAATGTACTGCACCACGGGAATCATTTGGAGTGNCTCGCACATCCTTCTGTGTACTTTAAATCATCTCCAGGTGACTTACAATACCTTGTATGATACCTACACATCACTTCATTCACATGGATTCATATAACACTTGCCACGCAGTGAATTTAAGTTTTGCTTCCTGGAACTTTGTGCAATTTTTTTTTTCCCAAATACTTTCAATTCGTGGTTGATTGAACCCATGGATGTTGAATCCATGGATAAAGAGAGCTAACTGTACAAAATTGTGTTCACAGTTCAGTTGCGGATTGTGAGGAACTAAACTATTACAGAATAGTAATATTCTGGAAAATAAGAATGGAAAGAAAATGGAAAGTCTAGGTCCTTCTAACTGCCGTTTACTATTAAAATATTTTAAATGAGGGTGATGTCATCAAGATGACAGAATAGACAGTCCCCACGATTACCATCCCCCACAATCAACCAATTCACAATTATTAAAAAGCAAAGTCTGCTAACCTGGGACCACTGGAGCTCGGAAGAAGGGGAGAAGAGACCCACAGAGCTCATGAAGGCAAGAGAAGCCATGGCAAGAGGAAGCAGCAGCCACTCCAAATGTTTCTAGCCTCGGCTGTTTCAGGGCTGGCCCTGCGAGAGGCAGGAAGAAGCTGCAGCACGTGGAGCAGGAGCCAGCAAAAGCCACAGCTGAGCTCTTTGTGAGCGTCTGCCTGGAGTCTGCAGGGCAGAAGAGGGCCTCAGAGCACACCATACAAGCCCCCAGGCCAGCAAGACCACTGACAGGGTTACCATGGACCACACAGGAGCAAGGACCACAGCCAGCTGAAGAAGGGAACCTCCCAGAGGCTGGTGAGTCATCGCGAGGCACCCATGAATGTACTGCACCACGGGAATCATTTGGAGTGTGGGAAGGAGACTGGCCCGCCAGGAGAACATTGGGGTACAACGTGGGCAACAGATCTTCCTTCTGTGATCAGCACAAGCCCACTCAGTGGAGACTGGTCAGGGGGCGCAGTTTGCCAGACTCAGTCCCAGGCCAGAATTTCCACTCAGCCCAGGTGTATCTGACCTCACAAGACCCAGAAGTAACTGAAAGGCCAACAATTAAAATTCAGTCCATACAAAAAGCTTTCCCCAGAGAACCAGCGCAAAGCAGCAATTTAGCACAACCACAGAGCTCAAGTGTGGGTGCCCACAGGAAGTTCCCCTAATCTTGGAATTAACCCAAACCACAGACCAGAGACAAAGCTCTGATATTAACCAATAAAGGTCTAACATCACCAAAGACTAGATGAGGTAGCAGTCTCCTGAAATGAACAGGCACCAATGAAAAGACACAATGATCAAGAAAGAACAGAGAAATATGACACCATCAAAGGAAGCAAACCAAGCACCAGCAAATGGAACCAGAGGAACAGCAGACTTATGAAATGTCTGACAGAGAATTCAGAATAATCCTCTTATGGATGTTCAGGGAGTCACAGGAAAATACAGACACAAAATTTAATGATATCAGGAAAACAATCCAAGAACAGAATGAGAAACTTGACAAAGGAATTAACTCAACTAAAAAAAAAATCAAATAGAAGTTCTAGAAATAAAGAACACATTATTTGAACTGAAAAACATGAGAGAAAGTGCCAACAGGAGACTTAATTGAACAGAGAAAAGAATCAGTGAGCTCAAAGACATAATATATGAAATTATCAAATCAGAGAAGGAAAAAAAAAAGAATAAGAAGAAATGAAACATAAATACAGCAAATATGGGACTCCCTCAAGTGAAATAATGCCCACATAATTGGCATACCCAAAGGAGAGGAAAAAGGAAGAGATGTAGAAACCATATTCAAGAAAATAATAGCTGGAAAGTTCCCAAGTATGCAGAAAGATGACAACATCCAGGTACAGGAAGCCCAGAGGTTGCTAATCAAATTCGATCCAAGGAGGAATACCCTGAGGCACATCATAATCAAATCATCAAAAACCAAAGGCGAAGAAAGAATACTGAAAGCAGCAAGAGAAAATAAACACATAACATTCAACGGAGACCCCTTACATCTCTCAGCAGATTTCTCAGTGGAAACCCTATAGGCCAGAAGAGAATGGGATGATATATTCAGGGTGCTGAAGGAAAATGACTGTCAGCCAAGAATTCTCTTATCCACCAAAAGTAAACTTCACATACGAAGGAAAAATAAAGTCTTTCCCAGAAAAACAAAAGCTAAAGCAATTCACCAGCACTAGACCTGCATTAAAAGAAATGCTAAACGGAGTTCTTCAATCTGAAAGAAGACGATGCTAAGGGGCAGCAAGAAAACATTTGAAGGTCCATAATTCATTAATAAAGTAAGTTCACAGACAGTCTCAGAATACTACAATGTCATAAGGGTTATGAATAAACTGGTTATTTCGGGAGATGAATAAACTGATTGCATCCTCCGTGTGAAGACTAAAGGACAAACCTAACAAGACACTAATATATACAACAATCATATAAGAGATAGACCATATTAAAAGATGAAACTTGAAAGAACAAACTGTCGAAAAGTAGGGGGGATGACACCAAAAAATAGAGTTGGCTATGTTTTTTTCTTTTTTCTCAGATACAAAGTTAAGTTGTTATTACTCTAAAATAATTTGTTATAATTACAACACTTTTTTTTTTTTAGAAAAGTAAACATTTATTATCCTCATAGTTTCTGTGAATCATATATTTGAAAAA
>NW_007729687.1:42295-43790 GCF_000696425.1 Galeopterus variegatus
TTCACATACGAAGGAAAAATAAAGTCTTTCCCAGAAAAACAAAAGCTAAAGCAATTCACCAACACTAGACCTGCATTAAAAGAAATGCTAAAGGGAGTTCTTCAATCTGAAAGAAGACGATGCTAAGGGGCAGCAAGAAAACATCTGAAGGTCCATAATTCATTAATAAAGTAAGTTCACAGACAGTCTCAGAATACTACAATGTCATAAGGGTTATGAATAAACTGGTTATTTTCTCCGTGTGAAGACTAAAGGACAAACCTAACAAGACACTAATATATACAACAATCATATAAGAGATAGACCATATTAAAAGATGAAACTTGAAAGAACAAACTGTCGAAAAGTAGGGGGGGATGACACCAAAGAATAGAGTTGGCTATGTTTTTTTCTTTTTTTCTCAGATACAAAGTTAAGTTGTTATTACCCTAAAATAATTTGTTATAATTACAACACTTTTTTTGCAAGCCTCATGGTAACCATAACACAGAAACTTATAAGCGACATACTAAAAATAAACAGCAAGAATCAAAACACACTGCTAGAGAAAACCACTCAATCACAGAGGAAGATAGTAAGATTGGAAAAAAGGATCAACAAAGCAACCAGAAAAAAAAAATGGCAGTAATAAATCCCTACATATGAATAATAACTCTAAATGTAAACAGATTAAACATTCCAATTAAAAGATACAGTGTGGCTTAATGGACTAGAAAACAAGAACCAACAGTATGCTGCCTACAAGAAACTCACTTCACCTATAAAGACCACACTGTCTGAAAACGAAGGGATGGAAAAAGATATTTCATGCAAATGGAAATAAAAAAAAAGCAGGATTGGGCCGGCCCGGTGGCACACTGCTGTAGTGCGCCGCTTGGGAAGCGCAGCGGAGCTCCCGCCAAGGGTTCGGATCCCACATACAGACCGGTTCCCGCTCACTGGCTGAGCGAGGCGCGGGGGCAATACCGAGGGTTGCGATCCCGTTGCTGGTCCCAGTCCGGTACGGAGGCGACACTGAGGGTTGCGATCCGTTGCCGGACACGAAAAAAAAAAAAAAAAAAAAAAAAAGCAGGATTACCTATGCTTGTATCAGATACAAGAGACTTCAAGCCAAGGAAGTAAAAAAAAAAAAAAGATAAGGAAGGTCATTATATAATGATAAAGATATCAATTCAACATGAGGATATAATTCTAAATATATATACACCCAACTCTGGAGCACCCAATTACATAAAACAATTAGTATGAGACCTAATAGGAGAAATAAATTCCAACACAATAATAATTGGGGACTTTAACACCCCACTTTCAAAGGACAGATCATTCAGAGAGAAAATTAATCAGGAAATGTCAGAATTAATTTCTACTCTAGGCTAATTGGACCTAACAGACATATACAGAACATTTCATCCAACGGCTGCAGAATATACATTCTTCTCAGCAGTACATGGAACATTCTCTAGAATACAACATATGTTAGGTCCCACACAAGTCT
>NW_007729687.1:44562-44809 GCF_000696425.1 Galeopterus variegatus
CTTCCAAAAAACTGAAGAGGAAGGAATACTTCCACACTCATTCTATAAGGCCAGCATTACCCTATACCAAAACCAAAGAAAGATACAACAAAGAGAAAACTACAGACCAATATCCCTAATGAACACAGATGCAAAGATCCTCAATAAAATACAAGCAAACAGAATCAGACAACACATTAAAAATATTGTTCACCATGATCAAGTAGGATTTATCTCAGGGATGCAAAGATGCTTCAATATATGCAAA
>NW_007729687.1:45229-45805 GCF_000696425.1 Galeopterus variegatus
ACATGACTACACCAAACTGAAAGCTTCTGCACAGCAAGGGACACTATCAACAAAGTGAAGAGACAACCTATAGAACAGGAGAAAGTGTTTGCAAACTACACACAAGAAAAGGGGCTAATATCCAGAATATATAAGGAACTCAACAGCAAAAAAAAGCCCAATTAAAAACTGGGCAATGGATCTGAACAGACATTTCTCAAAAGAAGACATACAACTGGCCAACACACACATGAAAAAATGTTCACTAATCATCAGAGAAATGCAAATTAAGACCACAATGAGATATCATCTCAGCCCAATAAGAATGGGTATTACCAACAAGACAGAAAATAACAAATGTTGGCAAGGATGCAGAGAAAAAGGAATCCTCCTACACTGTTGGTGGGAATGTAAATTGGTAAAGCCACTGTGGAAAACAGTATGAAAGTTCCTCAGAGAGCTAAAAATAGATCTACCGTACGACCCAGTATTCCACTACTGGGTGTATTCCCAAAGGAAATGACACCTGCACTCCCATGTTCGTCAAAGCACTAGTCACAACAGCCAAGAGATGAAATCAACCTAAATACCCACCAA
>NW_007729687.1:46263-49843 GCF_000696425.1 Galeopterus variegatus
GTTGGTGGGAATGTAAATTGGTAAAGCCACTGTGGAAAACAGTATGAAAGTTCCTCAGAGAGCTAAAAATAGATCTACCGTACGACCCAGTATTCCACTACTGGGTGTATTCCCAAAGGAAATGACACCTGCACTCCCATGTTCGTCAAAGCACTAGTCACAACAGCCAAGAGATGAAATCAACCTAAATACCCACCAATGGATGAATGGATTAAAAATACTGTGGTATATATACACAATGGAATTCTATTTAGCTATAAGAAGAAATGATATCCTATCACTTGCAGCAACACGGATGGAACTGGAAACCATCATGTTAGGTTAAGTAAGTCAGGCACAGAAAGACAAATACCACATGATCTCACTCACATGTGAAATCTAAAAAAACAAAAAAGTGGTTATCATAGAAGTAGAGAGTAAAATAACGGATACTGGCAGGGGCAGGGGGAAAGTGGTGGACTAATGAGTACAAAACTATGCTCTCTACCCTAAGTAAATCACTGTAAACTACATGCATGTATTGAAACAACACACTGTACCCACAAACATGTATAAATAAATGTTAATATTTTTAAAATACATATTTTAAATTAAACTTTTTTGTGAAATATACCACTCACTTTGGAAATGGAATAAATTTTTTTCCTTATTATTCCAGGTCTTTAAATAAAAATTATCTAAAGCTGCAGATAATTTAAGTACTGAGGAAAGAATATTTAAAATGTATTCACAAAGACAGAGAGCAGAACACACATTCTGGAGCCCCTATCTGTGTTCAAATCACAACTCTGTAACTGACTAGATCTGTGACCTTAAGAAAGTTATTTAATGTCCTCGTGCCTCAGTTTCTTCATCTTATAAAATGGTTTAACTATCTCACAGAGTTACCGTAAAGATTAAACGAGTTTATGATTGTAAGGAACTTAGACTAGAGCTTCACACATAAGTGCTATACATATATTTCTTCAATACAAAAATAGTCTTCAGTAAAGATTGGAATCTGCAGAGGGAAAGCTTCAGAATGAGTCCATTGAAAAATTTTTCCTAAATTGATAAGTGGCAGTGAAGCTTATATAAAGCTTATATTTATATAACAAGTAATATATTTTTATTATGCCTCTCATATATTGCAACCATGAACTAAGTTTTTCTTTCAATAATTTATTAATTCATTCACTTCATTCAGTCAAAACAATATTTTCTGAAGGAAGGCATTCTTCTTCCAGGTGCTTTGCAAACACCACCTTACTCCATTCTGTTACAACCCTGAAAGACATTTGTTACATTGTATTTTATTTTATATCTAAAGACAAACCAGAGAACTGGTGGTCACTCTAAGTTCTTCACCATTTATTGAAATTACATAAAAACTCAATGTTAGCATGTTCCACCCATGTTTTAGACCTTCTACACAGCTGTTTTTGTCCTCCAGGCTTAATCACAACAGCCAAGGACTGCCAGACATCTAAGTAAAGCTTCTAACATGAAGGGTTGAGACAAAAAGATTTTAGAAAAGCAAGCTAGAAGATGCCAAGATTATTCAAGGAGAAAAAAAATCATTAATACCCTCAGAGAGAAAAAAAATATTGAATCCATGAAACAAAAATAAAACACTATTTTTTAAAAAAGAAATGTTCATAGAACAAATAAAAGTTCTTGGAAATTAAAAGCATTATAACAAAAGTGAAAAACTCAGTAGAGGATTGGAAAAATAAGGCTGATAAAATTTTCTAGGATATAAAACAAAGTCAAAGAGATTAAAAATGGAAAAAGATGTGAAAGTTAAAGGACTGAGAAGTGCAACATCCAAATGATAAAAGTTCTGAAAGAAAAAACAGAAGGAATGAAGTAAGCGAAGACATGATTCAAGAAAACTTCGCAGAAAATAAGGGCATAAGTTGCAAAATTGAAACAACCCATGAAATGTCCAGGATAATAGATGAAAGCAGATCTATGCCAAAACACACTATTGTAAAATTTCAAAACCCCAGAGACATAGAGAAGATTCTACAATCTTCCAGAGACAGGGAGGAGAGAAAAGGTTTAGGAATCTGCGTAACCTTGTCACAGAAACTGTTCTGCTGTGATATGCTCCTGAGAGCCAGGGTACACAGTGGTGAATTTAGAAACAGGGGCAGCTCTTCCCCTAACCATCATTCTGCTTGTCATTCAATACCTGGCCCACATCACATATCTGCCAGATGCCCCCACCCACTGAGGCCTACATTTATCCCAGGACTAGCTCATGACCTTGCTTTTTGAGGTCCTGAGGAGACAGGCTCCTCCTTGAAATGCCACGTGTGACTTCTCACGCCCAGCCATTGGCTGGGGAGAGCAGCCCTCCCTACCTACACCAGGCGTGGTGCACAGCCGGTGCACTGCAGCCTCTGAGGGGGTTGCAGTCAAGGACTCAGGCCCCTCTGGCTGGCTGAGCTCCTCACACGTTTGCATTCCTAGCCAGGCACTATTCTTAGAGCTCTTCATCTGAGGCCTTAGGCAGAGGTCCTCTTCAGGCACCTCTGCTGAGGCCTCCTGGGGCGGAGTGAGGGGTGTAACACACTTTTCTCCACTATGACTCAGACCCGGTACCTACTACTTTTCTACTCCTGGCCCCTCCTCCTCACCCTTCCTCTCATTTAAAGATCTATACAATTGAGAGCCTTTTGTTTGGGGCTCCCTTAACAGTGAGGCGACCCCCTCGGCTGCACAGATCCACCTGACCCTTGACCTCTGTGGCAAGACAGAACAGGTGGAGTTGGTGCTTTTTCTGCTTTTGCTTATACCATAGAGGTAAATGATTAAAGGCTTAACACTCACTTTTGGCTTACTGCTTTAACTGGCTACTCCAACACCTGGCAGCACAGCTCCCTCCCCCAGCTCAGCTGAGTTAACAGCTCCAGAAAGTTCTTTCAGGGAACCCTGAAGACCAAGACCCAGAGACCCTGTTCTTCTAAAAACTTTCATCTAATAATGGCAATAGTGCCCTTTCCTTACACAGTTAGGTTTGTGCACAACACTCAGTTTTTCAAAACTAAACAATACACCATTTTTAAGGAAATATACATAGGTGGTAAAATTGTAAGGAAAGGCAAGAAAAAATTAGCCCAAAAGTTAGGATGCTGTTTCCTCTAGCGGTTAGAGAAAGGAAAGAGAATCTATTAAGAAAAATATTTAAGGGTATGGAAGCTTCTGCTAATTGATTATTATTTCATAACAGTGATGAGTACACAGGTGTTCATTTTACTAATTTTTTTAAATGTATGTAAAGATTTTTTTATACAGTTCCATAGATATGACACATTTCACACATTTAAAAAAGTTGTTTTAAAAGAGAATACTGTGTGATAGCGTAGATAATGCACTCAAATTATAGAGATACACCAAACATAAAGTAAGGAATTTAATAATGCTCTTTCTTATAAGAATACAGTTTAAAAGTAAAGGTCAATACAAGTGTTCCATGGAGTACAACAAACAAAAGTCCAAGTAGGTGGCAGTGGCCAGAGTGGCGTCAGTCAGGACAGACACTCTGCAGGAGCATTGTTCTGTTTGTCCCAGGGCAAGTCATAACCCACCATCA
>NW_007729687.1:50289-51546 GCF_000696425.1 Galeopterus variegatus
GACAGACACTCTGCAGGAGCATTGTTCTGTTTGTCCCAGGGCAAGTCATAACCCACCATCACAGGCTGAGTCACTGCTCACTGTTTCCTGCGGAAGACCTGCTCACATGATGCTCAACTCGGAGTGGAATCAAAGGCTGAAAAGCCTAAGAACCAAAAAGGGGTATCCTGTGGGTAAGTCGGTAAAATTTATAATAAACTTTATATACATACAGCATGTATTTTTTCCAGGGATCTGGCTGTCAAACAGATACCAGCACACCACTGCATAAGGGTAAATAATTGGTAACAAAGTATCCAACCTATTCTTACTCAACAATGCACAATGACCTGGCTAATGGTAACCCCAAACTCCAGAATAATACTAAAATCAAACTAACCTGCAAAGAATAAAAGGCGTAGTATTACCTGCTTTATATCTGCCCTTGGGGTCCAACAACAAAAGTTTTCATTATTTATCAATAAGAGAATTTTATTTCCCAGGCAAAAACGAATTTCCCCCAAAAGAAACCACGGGGGAAGTTCCTCACTGTCCAATAGCCACTCTCTTATGTTTCCCCCCTCCCCGCAGAACAGAGATTTCTACACACTGCGTCTTAAGAAACCGGCCTCCAGACACTGTTAGTCTGTAGCTTAGAAACATCAGGGTGTCTTAAGAAACAAATAACTGTAACTATGAATCAATAATACAGCTTTATAAAAAATAATTGACAATGGATATTTTAAAAAATACAAAAATACCAAGAATTCCAGAAGTAGGTTGTGTTCGCAAAACACATCTCAACTCATCTCCTCCTGTCAGGGCCTGGCAGCCTGGCCCATTCACCATTTGACTATGTTTTCTATTTTCCCTTCTATTTCCATATATGGTGAAATGGACTGGCTTATCTGGCTTCTGAAAACTTCTACCTGTATTATTTAAAAACAAATATACTTCAGGATTTAAAAATGTCACACTCAATCTGTCTGCAAATTTCTAACCTGCTAGACAAATCTCAACTTTTATTTCTCAATATATAACACAATTTATAAAAAAAATTCTAAACACAATTTTAGATATCCTCCTCTTTATTCTTAACCCATATTTTAAGAAGTCTGCAGCTTTATCACACTCATAAAATTAGAAGGGTAACTAAACTCAAGCAAGAAAACATTAAGAACTAACTAGTAATCATCAGAGACCTGTAAAAATGCTTCATGTCAAAAACATTTAAAAATGCAATGAAAAAAACTGATGGCAATGAGGTGACATGAGCCT
>NW_007729687.1:51864-66552 GCF_000696425.1 Galeopterus variegatus
TATTTAAAAACAAATATACTTCAGGATTTAAAAATGTCACACTCAATCTGTCTGCAAATTTCTAACCTGCTAGACAAATCTCAACTTTTATTTCTCAATATATAACACAATTTATAAAAAAGATTCTAAACACAATTTTAGATATCCTCCTCTTTATTCTTAACCCATATTTTAAGAAGTCTGCAGCTTTATCACACTCATAAAATTAGAAGGGTAACTAAACTCAAGCAAGAAAACATTAAGAACTAACTAGTAATCATCAGAGACCTGTAAAAATGCTTCATGTCAAAAACATTTAAAAATGCAATGAAAAAAACTGATGGCAATGAGGTGACATGAGCCTCTATTCCACACACTGTACACCAGGACCTGGTGGGAGTGCAGCTTACACATCCGCCCTCAGGAGCAATGGAAGAGTCTAGGCTTCCTGAGAGTACACACGAGAACCACAAGCTCATCTGGGGATGGGTACTGCTGCGAAGAACCTTGAGTTGAGGTATTCCACACACTGTACACCAGGACCTGGTGGGAGTGCAGTTTACACATCGGCCCTCAGGAGCAATGGAAGAGTCTAGGCTTCCTGAGAATACACACGAGAACCACAAGCTCATCTGGGGATGGGTACTGCTGCGAAGAACCTTGAGTTGAGGGTGCCTCTGGGGAGGGGTTATTCAGGGTTCAGAAAAAGCCCACACACAGCCAAGGGAGAGCTGGAATAACGAAGATGACGATACTACCGCAGAGCACCGTGGGGCACGAGAGTTGGGCAACACGGAAGGGGCCAGCTGGGACACAGCAGTAAAGTGAGGGAGCTAAAACGAGCCGCAGCCCTGGACGCTGGGAGAACAGAGACAGCTGCTGCGAAAGACCCCAACGCTCTAAGGCGCAAGCTGCTCCCTCGCGTCAGTCGGCTACATGCTGCCTCCTTTAAGCAGCAGCCTACAGACTTTTTTTTTTTTTAACACTATAACTACAATAAGAAGTAAGACTTTACATTACAAGTCAGCACACACACGTAAAAACAAACAAGTTTCTCTCTATATATCCTCATTACATGTGTTACTGTTACTTACACTTGTATTCTTTTCTTTTTCATGTAAAAAAAAGCTGCTGGACCCAACCCACTGAGTTGGTTTTAAAACGTCCTAGGTCATGTCCTGCAGTTTGACAACCACCGGGCTGGAGAAGCCACTGCTCTACTTCAGAGACAGGCGAAAGTCAAGGGTCGCTTGAGATCACAGCTCAGCTTGATTCCTGTCCCTCTACTGGTCAAATTTCTGATTTCTTTCATTTTCTTGGGAATAGATTTCAAACCAGCCGGGCATGAAGGACTTTCAACATCCAGCCCAACCACTGTTCCAATCTTCATCTTGCACAGTGAGCCCTCAAGAACATGCATCCCATTCAACTGACTGCTCAGTACCCACTGTCCACATCCCAGGTTTCCCACCTTTGCCTCTCGCTGGGATGCTCTTCCCCTCATTGCTCATTTCCACCTATACAAATCCCCAATTCTCCAAGATTGAACTAAGGCAGCCCCTCCACACAGAACAAATTTCTTCTGCCTCCAGAATTCCAAGCCCCTTGTCCTTCCCTGCTGTCTCTCTATCTTCCATTCACACACATCTCGCCACCACTCTCATATCATATACCACCCAACTCCACTCCACTCCCATGCTCTTGAGCCCAAATACAGTCTTGAAAAAAAAATTTTAATTTAAATTTAAAAACTTGGTATATACTTTACATGTTGCTATGATCTGAACGTTTGATCCCCACTGTGGCACTGTCGAAAGGTGGAGGTCTTTAGGAGGTGACTGGATTGTGAGGGTCCTGATGGGTTATCACTGCTGTGAATTGGTGGCTTTATAAGGAGAGCACGTGAATATGCTCTTCCTCAGCCCTCACCATGGGATACCCTGTGCCACCATGTGACTCTGTACAGAGTCCCCACCAAGAAGGCCCTCACCAGATATGCCCCTGGACCTTGGCTTTCCCAGTCTCTAAAACTGGAAGAAATAAAATTTGTTTTCTTATTAATTACCTAGTTTCAGGTATTCTGTTACAAGCAATAGAAAACTGACTAATACACGTGTTGATTGAATGTATCAGCCCTTTTTCTGTTGCTTGTAACAGAATATCTGAGACTGGGTAATTTATAAGAAACGTAATTTATTTCTTACATTTTGGGAGGCTGGGAAGTCAACAATCCAGAGAACACACATCGTGAGGGCCTTCCTCTGGGTGGGAACTCTCTGCAGGGTTCCCTGGTGATACAGGCAATCAATCATATAGCAAGGGTGGCAAGAGCTACATCTCTTTCATGTGCTCTCCTTATAAAGCCACCAGTCCCCCCACAACAACCCATTATACCATCGACCCATCACTGCATAAAAGGGGTCCAATCACCTCTCCAAGGCCCAACCTTTCAAATACCATAATTGATTTCCCACCTCTTAACACTGTTATCTTGGGGATCAAGTTTCCAATACATGAACTTTTGAGGGACACATCTGGCCCATAGCAATGAATAACTGAATACACACCTCCCACCCACGTAGGGAAAAAGCTGCCTACCTGGGACTGTTGGTGCTAACGAATGAGGAAGTTCAGGTGAGGGCCTAAACGACCACGAACCCCTCCACCAAAACAGAACTGTGTATTCCCTTCAGCAGATACTACACCTTCAATACAGATGTTTACTCTAATGAATGTTCAGAATTTCTTTCAATAAAAAAGTAGTAGAACTATAGATTAGCAGTTTAGCAATCATACCATGCTTCACATTTCAACTTCTCTTACTTAAAATCTAATCTCCCAAATGTCAAAAAGCTATCCATAAGACAGATGGGCAGTACTTGATGAAATGAATATATCCCACCAAGTTTCTCTTTCTTTGGCTCATTATTATATGGGCACACTGGCCCACCTTCCCTCAACTCAGCCTCCTGTCCTAGTTACCATATTCTTTTGGTTAAGTTATTTCTCTGTACCTTGTTTCAACAACAAAATCCTTCACACCATCTTTTAATCATGCATTTTCATTTCAGTCTCCCTAATAATTAAAAAGACTTTCTTGGCACTAAGTCAGAAATATTAATATCAAAGTGGCTTAAATTTATAGCCAAATATATTTTATATTGATCTTTTAACAGCTTCCTCATTTGACAAATATTTATCAAATAACTGCTATATACTCAAACAGTGAACTAGAAGCTTAATAGACCTTTGCGGTATTAAACTAAAAATGCCACATTTCCAAATCAAAGAAGATAATGGGATAACAGCAGATTCAAACTATATTGCAGTCATCCCTCAGTATCTGAGAGGGACTGGTTCCAGGACCTCCCACAGATACCAAAATCCATGAGACACTCAAGTCCCTGATATAAAATGTAGTATTTGCATATAACCTACATGCATCCTCCTGTATACTTTAAATCACCTCTAGATTATTTATAATACCTAAGATAACATCAATGCTGTGTAACAGTTGTTACACTATATTGTTTAGGGAGTAATGACAAGAAAAAAAAAGTCTGTACATGTTCAGCACAGACATTTTTTTTTCCAAATATTTCCTTTCCATGGTAGGTTGAACCCACAGATGTGGACCCCACAGATAGAGGGCAACTCTATCCCATGGTGAAAATCATATACTTATGTTCATACTTCTTGTACTACAAAGAATCAGTATGCAGTAAGGAAAAAAATTCTAAAGATACACTCAAAGTAAAATGGTTCAAAAATGTATATAATGTGATAAATTGTCAAAAAAAAAAAGGAAACATTAAAAACTTTAAAATGCACCAATCTTTTAGTTTTAGGAATGCTACTCAACTGTAAAGTAAATCAGGCCAAGTATTAAATATATGTATAAAATATACTTCTATTTAATATTAGCAAAGAGCCATTAATATCATTTGATAATAAGTGGTCTTTTCCCTTATATTTTATGTAAACAATATATATTGTTTATGCTCAAATGCCTATGAATATTTAAAATTTATCAAGTATCCCAACATGTTCTACTTAATCCCCTTGAACTATTTTAAGTGTGGATGGCCCTGCCAATGGTGAAATCATGCAAATGTGAAATAATTTTATAACTACAAGGAGTTATCAGGTATGACATTGTTGTAAACTGAGCTATAAGTTAATCAATGAATACCTATTAACTATTAACTAATCAACTACTTTTGTTATTCTTATATATCTTATAAATACATAAAATATCTCTTACCTTAAATATGTGCCATATATGAAGAATAATGCCATCATTAGTCCATTTAAAATAAAAATTGCAGCAACATAAAAGCAAGCAGGGTCTCCCAGTCCTTTAAAAATAAGCAAAACATATGTTCTCACCACAAATTACTTTATGTGTCTAGAAATTTATATTAGACTAAGGTTATTTTGTAAACGGTTTCCAGCTACATTAAACAGTTGCCTTGGTTCTCATATGAAAACATGACACTACTACGGAACATAAAAGAGAACAGGGTAGTATCTGTGGGGGGTTTAAGACAGGGCTGCGAACTCACTGCTAGGCCTCCTATAGAGGCACGAGGCCTGTGCCCTTTTTTGTGTTTGGCTGGGCTTGTGACTGCTTCGACAGAGTGTGGCAGAAGCAACACTAAGTGATTTCTGAGGCTAGGTTATAAGAGGCATGCAGTGCCCAGCTTGGAGAGTTGAACTGCCAAAGGGAAAGCCTGACTACCCTAAGGTCCCTTTGCTGTAAAAAAGCCCGACTACACGAAAAGGCCACGCATTGGTGTCCCAACTGGCAGTCCTAGCTGAGCTCAGCCTCACAATCACCCAGCCCAGAAGCGAAACACTGAAGAAAGTAGCCTCCAGTTTATTCCAGTCTTCCCAGCCATCTGCGTCTCACTAGCAGAAGCCTGGTCATCACGGAGACAACCCAATCCTGCTACATAGGCTGCTCAAATTCCTGATTTGGAGGATCCATGAGCATAATAAAAATGATTGTTGTTTATACCACTAAGTTTGGGGTAAAGTTATTATGCTGGGCAAGTTTGTGGTAAGTTTATTATATTACTACAGATAAATGGAAAATATTACAGAAAGAAACTTACCTTCACAGCTTTCAATAGGACTGAGCCCTTCTCCTCTGGTAACCGTCCAACATATCTTGGTTTGAATACCAATCAAGTCCATTATTTGGGTATAAATCCGGTACCAGCTGGCCAAGATTACCTGTTTAAGAAAAACAGAGACAACATAAGAAATTAATTATTCTAAACTCAAAATGATAAAAAAAAAGAAATTATCATAAACAATTTTCATTGCTAGAATTTTTTTGAGATATTCTGATAATTATAAAATTTTCCTTTCTTGTACCATCCACTTGGCTCCCTTTAAATCTAGTAAAATGAGGCTCTGACTCTCCCACACAGATTCTTCACTGGCTAGTCTCTGACACTTCATCCAGGGGTAAGAATAAAATATAACAAGAAACATGCGAGATTTGTGTTTTCAAAAGCTATGAAACTCTACTAATGGACATAAAAGATCTGAACAAATAGAGAGATACTGTGTTTACTTGAATAGAGCTAATTTTTCAAAATGTGAATTCTCCCTCAAATTAATTCATAAACATAAAACTATCCTAATCAGAATCCCAAGTGTCTAAAACTTATCAAGAAAAAAACCAAAAAGGAAACAACTGAAGGGAATGGCCTAACAGACTAAAACTCACTACGTACAATAATGAAAATAGTATGATACTGGCCCAAGAAGAGCCAGACGGATCAGTGCCGCTGCGGTGGAGGTGTGAGCCACCCAGACCCCCCTTCCAGGGAGGGGCACTCATTCTGCCGCCACTGCTGCTGCTGCCGCTGCTGGGAGGGCTGGAGGCTGACAGCTCTCAGCTGAGTCTGCCCCTGGGAACTGCCTCAGGGAAGGACAACTCTGCAACACCATCCCAGCCCTGAGCTCCCGGGGACTGGCGAGGCCTTTGCTGTGACTGTGTCACAGCTCAACTCCTCCTCCTGCCTTGTCCTGCTTCCTTCACTGCCTTCAGGCACTGACCCCAAGGGCACCCCCCACACACTTCCTGCACACAAGTCTCCCTCTCAAAGTCCATGTTCTGGGACCACAGCCTAAGGTAACACTGCACAAAGTCAAAAACCTGATGTAAGGATATATGTATAATAATTTTGTGTAAGAAAAGTACTTCAAATCAGTGGTGAAAGGATGGACCACTCATCAGAGTGTTAAGGTTACATAAAATATAAGGTTATAGAAAATATAAGGTTACATCCTGGAAAAAATATAAGGTTAGATTCCTAACCCACACTATGCATTTACAAGTACATATGAAAGAAAAATGATAAATTTTAAAAATTCATAGATATATTTCTGTACAGAAAACATACATACACATCACATACAAAGCTAAAAGTCAAACAAAAACTGAGGAAAATGTTTTATCCGTATAGCATAATATTACCATCCTGTGTATAATAAATGAGCTCTTATAAAATTTCAATAGAAATATAGACAAGAGGCATAAACAAGTAAATATTTTTAAAAGTGAAATGCATCATATGGACTACATAGCTTTGAAAAATATATCAATGAGTAAAATATATCATGTGATTTCAATTTCTTTGTCTATCAAACTAGCAAGGATGCAGGTAAAAAAACATTTTCAAAAACACTGCCAGTGGGGTTTCAATTAGTACGATCTATCTGGAAGGCATTTCAGCAACATGTACCAAAATCATTAAAGTATATATTCTGTTGAACTAAGTAGTTCCATATCAACAAATTTGTAGTTTAACAAAGGATGTGTGTAGGGCCGGCCCGGTGGCGCACTGGAGAGTGCGCCGCTTGGGAGTGCGGCGGCGCTCCCGCCAAGGGTTCGGATCCCATGTGGAGACGGGTTCCCGCTCACTGGCTGAGTGCGGTGTGGGAGCGACACCAAGGGTTGCGATCCCGTTACCGGTCAGTAAAAAAGACAAAAAGGAAAAAAAAAAAAAAGGATGTGTGTAAAGATTGAGCTTCAAGGATGGTTACTGTAGCTTTGATTAAAATATTTAAAAAGTTAAAAACAATCAGAATTTCCATAAAAGATGGGCTACATTGACAATGGCAGATCATACAGATAGCCATTAAAAATGATGCTACAGAAGAAAAATGACATAGGAAGACGGTTATAAATATTCTTAAAAGACAAAAGGCACCTTTAAAAAAAAATATGTGCCATGTGACCCCATTTCTGTAAAGTCAATGTGTCCACAGTTCTAGAAAGTACTCAATAAGCAATGCATTAGTGAGAAAACACTGAAACTTTGTGGTTATTTGTCTGTAACCTCCATCTCCTCATTAATCAATCAGGCTAAACTCATTGATCTGGAAGCCAGACGACTCCTCTCACTATGTGGGGAATGACAGAGAGCCCACTAAGGGCTGGTGCTAAGCAGAGGATAAGACAGACAGGGCCCTGCCATCAGGCATGCTAAGAGGGGATGTGAGGAGGTGAACCTCATAGGAGAGCCTCAAATCAAGTGTGTGGGGAATGACAGAGAGCCCACTAAGGGCTGGTGCTAAGCAGAGGATAAGACAGACAGGGCCCTGTCATCAGGCATGCTAAGAGGGGATGTGAGGAGGTGAACCTCATAGGAGAGCCTCAAATCAAGTCAAGGAGGAAGCCACATCTCAGCGAGGCCCTGGAGAATGCTTAGGGATTCCTCAAATGAAGGAAGGGAGGATAAAGGAGAAACTAAAACAAGTCACTGATATCACCACCTTCCTCCCTCACCTGGGCAGGCCCCTTTTCCCCCAGCCCCATCCCATGAACAGGCATTCAATTAAATGAGGAACCCCAGAGAGGGAAGAAACATTATTTGGCAAACAATATATAAAAGTAATAGTGCCCCAGGATGCTATAATCCCTACAAGCACACCAAATCTACATAGTTTTCACATTTTCTAAACACATAGTCACAATTAATAGTTCCCACAGAATTAAAGCCCCCCAAAATCAATAATGATCTTATTTCCATATTCCTTCTGAAGATACATATTTTCTTTTAAAAAATGAAATAAAATTTAATATATTAAATTTTACCTTACATTTAGAATCAGCTTTTAATGCAAAAAAGAGGGAGGTTGGGGATAACTGGGTAGGGGACACAGGATACAAATGCAATTTGTGGTAATGGGTATACCGCCAGTATGAATCTGGCCCCCACATCGTGGGCACAAGGGGTGACAATCAGCTTTGTATCTCATGAATATTCATAACCAATAAAAAAGTAAAATAAAATAAAATTAAAAAGTGAAAAGTCACAATTAGAAAAAGTAACTTACCTCAGGGTAAAGATTGAATCTTTTTAATGTATTAATAACAAGGGGGTACTCAGTCTGTTTATCATTCATAATCATCCATACTCCACTCAAAAATGAGGGTGCTTCCACAATAGTCTTGAAGTAGGAATAATAAAGTCCCTGAAATAAGGATATGCTCCAGTTATAATAAAAGGTACATAAATATCATGCCTCTTTTCAGCTTAAAAAATATTTAAAATACACAGCTTTTGAAAAACAAAGCAATCAAGCAAGTAATAAGTACAATTAATTTCACAGGTTTCTGATCACTGATAATTTCTTAAGTTGTGAAAAACTATATATTTTAACATAACCTTATCTTAAATAAAAATAACTGAATGCAAAATAGCTTCAAAAATAGTTTCAACATTTAAAAAAATAATATAATTCAGCATGCTTCATCTAAGAAAATCTCACAATATGTGCTAGAAAAAGCTATCTTATGAACAGTGAGTGGTTCACTATGGAATTAAAATTTACCATGAACCAAGAAATACTTCGAAGCCAAAAATGCTTCCCCCAATTGCTTATATGAATCTCCAAAATAACACTATCAGTCATCTTTCCTCCAGATTTACGTGCAAAAATGCAAATGTGATGAGAAGGCTATACACTGATGCATTACATATAAATTCCATTCAGATGCCAACTAATTTTACAGATCATTTTTTCTCTTATCAGTTCAGCATAAGGTAAGAACCCTGAGACGGGGGATGCTGGGGGTGGGGGGACCGGTAATGGTCCTGTTTTGAGAGAAAGAGATACTTGTTTAGCTTGACATGCTACTTTGGAAAGATAGCAAGGGTGGAGTAATTCATGGGACAAAAAACAAGAAAGGACTAGAAGCCTAGGGAGGGAGTACAAGTGGCAGTATAGAGGAAGACAGATAAACACAGGGTGCAAACTCCATCTTCTCTACAGCATTAACTAGAGTAGCCCTGGTAGCCAGTACAATTAGCTGCCAAACTCTAAACAAAAAGTGATTTTCCTACTCAGATATTAATTGAAAAAGAAAAAATGGTCTTGATACTATGATGTTTAGCTCTCATATCACTATTTTTAGAATTATACTTCCTACTATACTGAGTCAAGTAGAGTCCCCCAAAATTTCACATCCACCAGAAGCTGTGAATGTGATCTTAGGTGGAAATAGGGTCCTTGCAGATGTAATCAAGTTAAGATGAGGTCATACTGGATGAAAGTGGACTCGGAATCTAATACAAATGGTACCCTGATAAGAAGAGGGAAATTTCAACACAGACACAGACACATAGGGAGAAGGGCCGGGTGAAGATGGAGGCAGAGACTGGGGTGATGCACCAACAGCCAAGGAATGCCAAAACTGGCAGCGGCCACAGGAAGCTAAGCTGAGGCTAAGACAAGGAAGGATTCTCTCCTAGAACCTCCCAAGAGAAGAGGGCCCTGACAACACCTCAATGTCCCGCTTCAAACCTCGAGAACTATAAGAGAACAAACTTCTGCTGTTTTAAGACAGCTTGTCACATTACGTTATGGCAGCCCTAAGAAAATATTCCTACCTTGTTTTGTTGGTTTGATTGTGGAATTACGTAAATGTCTTATTTACTTATAAAACAGAAATCTAAAAATCTCTAAACAGCAAAATAAAAATAAAAGAAAGGAATTAACTACTGATGAAGTCGAGAGAGTATTTCTAGTAATTTAAGACAGTAATTTTACTGTACATCCCTAGTAGAATATATACTAAGGTCAAAACGAACCGCAAGAACTTCTTAAACTATTTTCAGTAATCATATTTTTAACAAAACCTTTGGTACTTTTATTCCTAGTAATAAGTAATTTGAAACCAAGATTTTCAGACTAAGAGAAAAGATACAAATTTAATATTAGATAAGTAAAAAACATCAATCCTAAATTTGAATTTAAAAATAGGAATGTAAATTAATGATTTATTTTCTCTTTTAAAAAAATTTCCTAATTCTGTTCACTAAAAAAGGCTAGACACAATGCCCAATCTAGTTCCAATGAGTATCTCTAGCACTAAGATTGTGGTCTCTAAATACCATTTGCCAATGAAAAAAATTGGGGCTCTTAGAACACTGGCTGATGCCAGGTCTAAGGAGGAAATGCCTTGTAGTACCTGAAATAAGGAAGCCATGGAATACTAGTGAGGTCATGTCATGGGCACACAAAGCCAAATGCAAGAGCTTTCACCAGCTAAAAATAGGAAAGTTCATAAAATATGTTAAAACCCATCAGATCATAATGTTTGTTTCAAAAGAAGGCACTCCTATGCATCTGACAAAGGATTAATACCTGGAATACATGAAGAATTCAAACAACTTAACAGTAAAAAAATAAATAACCCAATTAAAAAATGGGCAAAAGAGCTTAATAGGTTTTTTTCAAAGGAAGATACACAAATGGCCAACAGACATATGAAAAATGCTCCACATCACTTAGCATCAAGAAAATACAAATTAAAACCACATTAAGATATCATCTCACCCCAGTTAGACTGGCTATTATCAAAAAGACGGAGAACAAAAATTGCTGGCGAGGACATGGAGAAAGGAGAACCCTTCTACACTGTTAGTGGGACTGTAGATTAGTGCAGCCGTTATGGAAAACAGTGTGGAGCTTCCTCAAACTACAGACAGAACTGCCATACGATCCAGTAATCCTACTGCTGGGTATATACTCAAAGAAATAGAAAGCATCATCTAGAAGAGATACCTGCACCCCTATTTTTATCACAGCTCTATTTACAACAGCTAAGAGTTGGAACCAATCTAAATGTCAATGGTCAGAAGACTGGATAAGGAAAATGTCGTATATATACATAATGGAATACTACTCTACCATAAAAAAGAATGAAATATTGCCATTTGCAGCAATATGGATGAACTTAGAGAAAATCAGTTTAAGTGAGATGAGGCAAACACAGAAAGAAAAACACTCTGTCCTCAGTCATTAAGTGGGAGCTAAAATGTAAGCATATAAATGAAACAAAAAGAGAAAAAGACAGAGAAAGAAAGAAACAACAATCAATAATACGTTGAACTTTCAAAAGGAGAAATGAGGTCACTAGAGGTGGGAAAGGGGAAGGAGGTAAGGGAGGAACTGGTAAAGTGTCATGAAAAGTTATGACACACTGTATATTGTTGAATATGCTAATTATTCTGATTTGAGCATTATATATTGCACATAGGTATTGATATTCAACTCTGTACGCCACAGATATGACAATCAACCATATTACAACAAAAATTAAAATTAAAAAAATAAAATAAAATAAAAACAGTAAAATGTATCTCAATAATCAAAAAAAAAGAAAGAGAAGTCACTCCATTGGTCACCACTACAAGATGCTAAAGAACCAATTCACTTTTCTGAAGACTGGTAAATAAAAAGAATCAAGCATTTTCCTGTCTTTCCTCTATGAAGTGTATCTCAGAGAAACCAAATAAGTAAGCCTATTTAAAGTTCTTTATAGAAGAATTACAGAAGTTTTTCTTTATAGAAGAACTTTAAAATAAAGTAGGAAAGTTCTTTACAGAAGAATTAGTTAATAAATGTAGGGGAAAATGACAGAATAATCACTACTTGACAATCCTAATGAAATAACTGACCCAATCCTAGGACAGTGGCTAGGCTACAATGGAGGGATCAGCATGACAATACCTAAAGCCATGATTCATCTTAACTTCACAGAAAGTGAGACAACCAGATATGGTGCACATCTTTGTATGGTAAAGTAGGAAGCACACAGCACCACCTAGGAGATGTTCCTGCCAGAAAAAAAGTCAAATCTTCAGCCATCAAGACTCTGTTCCATCAATTTTCAGGAAACTTGGGACAGAGAAATTGTTAAATTAAGTTTGGCCTAATGTTTCTGCTGACATAGTGAACTAAAAGCTAACTTGGTGAGTAAACAGACTGTAACCTATTCTTACAACAAGCAGCCGAGTCTCAGCCAATTACAGGCAGCCGACTGTTCAAACTGTGTTCAAATAAGGCAAACACCAAGCTGCAACCAGTCTGGCTGTTTCTGTACCTCACTTCTGCTTTCCGTAGGTTACTTTCTTTTTCTGTCTATAAATCTGAGCCTTATTCTGGTTCTAGGGACTGCCTGATTTGCGAATCATTCTTTGCTCAATTAAACTCTTAAATTTAATTTGTCTGAAGTCTTTCTTATAAAAGAACATAATAAGCAAGATGAATTATTTTGGTAATTCTACAGGACAAATGACCTGGATACCTCAACAAATAAATGGCAGGAAAAGAAAAAAACAAAAATGGGAAGAGGAATTTATAGATCAAAAGACTTGAAATACATCAACTAAATGCAATGTGTACACATTGTTTGAATTCTGATTCAAACATACGAACTGTTTTAAAAGAAGTGCCAATCAGGCTGTTTAAACATTGATTTTTATTTGATCATATTAAGGAATTGTTGTTAATTGTTTTCAAGTGTGACAATAGTACTCTGATTAACAAAAATAGTCTGTCTCTTAAGACACGTAGGAAAGTATTAACAGATGAAATGATGTAATGCCTGGGATTTCCTTTAAAAAGAGATGGTGAAGTGGGGGTGTTGCATGCTGTCAGCTGTTGAAGCTGGGAGATGGGAAGGGAAAGAGCCATCTACTCTTTCTACTTTGGAACATCTTTTTGAAAATTTCCACGATATAAAGTTTTAAATTGTTTAGATTCCTAATGCACTACAATAAAATACCACATGAAAACTAACCATTTCAGTGCGAAAAGCCATCTCCCTTTCCAATGTTGACAGGTGAGAAAAATGACGATCATTTTCAAAGAGGTGCGTTATATGGCTCCTGGGAAAACAAAACAACAAAGCAACAGCGTTGAAGCTTACACTATTATTTTTAAAAGCAAATCTAAAAGCAACTATAAATTTGCAGATAATTTTACAGTAAAACTCAAATGCAATGGTATTCATATTTGTTTCCACTCAGTATGTCTCACATTTCTACTAAAATTTCTCTCTATAAGAAAACACATTCAAATTAGATTTTAAAATTAAAATGAACCAGAATGACATTTTAAGTGAAGTACAATAAAAGTATAGTTTAACTGTAAATGTCATTGGGCTACCATTTCAGAAATGTCAAATTAATGAAATTCATATTTCTATCCAGAAGATTAAAAAAATTAATCTTCCTCTCAACATGAGTACTATTAATGTTAAGCAACGTAGAGGCTCAAATATAGCCTCTTTAATAATGGATCTCTTTTTTATTAAAAAACTATATTATTCTGACATGATTTATCAATTAAACTGCTTTTACAGAGTATTCGGTTACATGTAATATACATCCTTATTATTATCAATGCTGAAATCATTCCTTTAAATATATGGAAAGTTGCTTTGGTAAATTATAAACATAAAATACCATAGGAGAAAAAACAACCTTACCAGTGCAACACTGCTGCAAAGGCAGCTGGAAAAAAAAGAAATTTAAATTACTATTTAGAATGAAAAAATATTTTCACCTTACAGAAAAGCATTTCAAAGGATAAGCATGTCAAATATTAGAATGCATAAATGTTGGACTCATAGATTGGGAAGAGAATATTGACTCTTCAAAAGAAGGCTCACAGCCATGCTTAAAATACCAGTAGACTGGATCATAAGGGAATTAGGCATACAGCTACAATTTCCATTCACTCACTCATTCAACAAAATATATGAGGGTCTGTTATTTGCTAAACACTATACAGGAACCATTATATGGAAACTACCACTAATAGAACCAAGAAAGGAATAGAACCAACAGGTAAGGGTAACAGAATAAAAAAATATGGTGGTTCAGGAGAATAGGATCAGGGGTGGAAAAAAAAAGATGAAACTACCACTTTTTATATACTGCTGCAAAGTCTGAAATTTTATGACAAATCTTACTCGTTTTAGAATTTAAACAAGGTCTGAAATTTTACAAGAAATCTTACTCGTTTCTAAAAATATTAAAGTAGTAAAGGAGGGAGGGGAAAAGGAAGAAGAAAAAGTGAGAGAGAGAAGGTGAGCTAATAAAATCAGTCTCATATGAGATCAATAGTATGGTTTCTGTCCAAGCACAAAGAACATATTAGGATAAATATAGAAAATACCATTCAATTTTCTTATATCACAAGATACATATGATTGAAGACTTCTGATTAAATAACTACTAACAAAGGAGTGGCATTATGAAAATACTTTAAGAAATGAAAACCAGGGGCCGGCCCGGTGGCGCACTGGATAGTGCGCCGCTTGGGAAGCGCGGCGGCGCTCCCGCCTGAGGGTTCGGATCCCACATACAGACCGGTTCCCGCTCACTGGCTGAG
>NW_007729687.1:67552-79901 GCF_000696425.1 Galeopterus variegatus
GCTCACTGGCTGAGCGAGGCACGGGAGCAGCGCCGGGGGTTGCGGTCCCGTTGCCGGTCCCTGGTCCGGTACGGGGGCAACACTGAGGGTTGCGATCCGTTGCCGGACACGGAAAAAGACAAAAAGACAAAAAAAAAAAAGAAATGAAAACCAAATAACTCAGACCTTATTGCCTTATTCTTAACGTAGTATTCATTTTTTTTTATTTTAAAAATACATTTTGCCTTGGAGATACTAATAGTTACAAAAGACAGAGTTACTCTTTCTAGATCACTGAAGTTACAAATATTTATCGTGGCTTGTCATTTGACATTTTTATAAGGTATTTTGATCTTATGAAATTTTAACTTTCTCTTGTCAACAAATCTACCATTTGCTTCTTTTTTTAGTGTTTGTCTTAAAAACTGCACCCTACCATACTAAAAATTGGGGCTTTATTTTCTCAGTGATTCAGCTATCACTTTCTGAATAAAACATTCTTCTCTCACTGAATATAAATGCCACCTTTACCATATGAAGACCTGTCACAATTATACTTTGGTAATTTCTTTAACATTATAATTGGAATTATATTTATAAATTAATTTGGGAATAATCTACATGTTTACAATATAAAGTCTTCATATGCATAAACATGGTATATATCTTCAATTATTCAAGTTGCTTTTCAATTACCCTAGAGAAAAATCCCATTGATATAGTCAATACATATTTCCTATCAACTTTTCTCTGGAGCTTAACATTTTTTTCTGCTTAAAAAAAAGTTAATAAAATTTTTAAAAAATCAATAAATCCATATTATTTGGGGAAAAAAAACATGTTTTTTTCCTGCTAATATCCATGAAACCTTTTTTTTCATTATATATTCATTACTGAATATTGTTACTGTATTTACCTTTGAAGAGTATTTATGTTTGGCTCATTTACTAAACTATTAATTCATAGTTTTTTAGTTTATCATCTTCAACCCTTCATCTTAAATAATACTGTTTACAAGTGATAATTCTCCTCCAGTTTTATAATTTTACTATTAGTTACTCCTTCCCATTTGACAATAATAATGAAATTCTAGATACCACTAAATGATTCTGGTAAAAGAGGGCATCTTTGACTTATGCTGACTTTAACAGCAACGCATTTCACATTATGCCTTTGACCTTTGGAATTCTAGAGTTATAACTAGGATTTGTCAAGGTCAATCATCTTTATGTCCTCAAAATACCACAATCTCTCAGGAGAAGGACAAGAGGTACAAATACCTTTGGTGAATTCACCTTCAGCACTACAGCAGACACTAGACAATTCTTAGAGCTGCTGGCATATGAACAGCATTCTCTCATAGTCTCCAGGGACCACTCATAAACTGCCCAATGTTCTGAATTCTTTCGTTCATTTCAACATAGTAATAATAACAATGATGATGATAATAATAAAGCCGTTAACACTTGAATGCTTATTATACCCAGCGCTTTAAGTGCTTTTCTTGCACTAGCTCAATAAATCCTCACAACTATCCTTTGTGGTAGGTACAAATATTTCCCCAGTATACACATGAGAAATTGAAAAACAGAGTAGCTGAGTAACTTGCCCAAGAACACACAGCAGGCACAGCAAGACAGGGAGGCTAGACTCAGGCTTCTGACCTGACGCCTGTACAGTGTATGGCCTCTGTAGAAGAGGATGGAAGGGATGAGACACAGGCCTAAGTATTCCTATTCCCTCTCCCTCTTTTTGTAAAGAAAAAAAATGCTGCAGTATATTTCAGAGACTATTAATTTTTACATAAAAATTTAGACATAGTTTACTTAAAAAATGTAATACATTATGCCATTTAAAAATGAAAGTTCCAGTAATATACATACTGTCTTGTGAGCATAAAGACATAAAATGACAAAAACTTCTGAAGACTCTAAGGAGCTTTTCTTGCCTTCTTGCCTACAATCTAAATGATTTTCTCTAAGTTTACTCCAGTGATTATCAACCCTGTCTGTATATTTTGGGAGTGTAACAAAAGTGACAGCCCACTTTTTCCACCTTAACACATCTGCCATTTTTTGGCATTCTCAGAAATTAATATAGTATGGTTTTTTTTTTAAGTACATTAAAAAAAAAAAAAAAAAACCCAAACCTTTTCTATAAGAAAAGGATGTTCACGAAAAGATTTGCTTTGTAATCTAATTCAAAGGATTGAACTACTTGGCTGAGAATTTTGAGAGGCTTTTGTAATTTTGCTGGAAGCACACAAATTACCTACATTCTAAAACTAAATTAGACACTCTGGTATGTTGCATTAACTCTTTCTAATTAAAGAAACTCTGTACCAGAGTATATGTGACATTAAACCAATTTTCAGTATTCTGGGATTTGAGTGGACTCTCTACTGAAAATTATTCTTCTGTTATTAGAATCTTGTTTAAACAGAATAGACTGTAACTCCCTGAGGGCAGAAACAATGTTTTACAGAACTTCGCTTTACTGCTTTAGCACGAAGCTGAGCACTTAGTAATGCATATAGCTTGATGTAATTGGGTGGGGGGGATGAAACAATCCTAAACAATGTCCACATAATAAAGCCGAGCTCAGTGTACTTTGATGGAACACATGCACATGCACACACACAGCAACTGTTTTTCACAGGGTGCCCATTCACTTCCTGCAAGTTAGACACGTCACCCACGTGCAGCCAGCTGCCCAGGCCTCCGCAGGGCCCTGCTCGGCTTCCTAGACCGAGGCCTCCTCTGGGCGGGGCGCAGGGGCCGGGAGCCGTGCTCCGGGAAGCAGGGGGGTCCCCCTGGCCGCCGGTCCCCGCCCCGGCCCGCGCTCCCTCGGACACTCCCTCGTTTCAGCTGCGGCGGCCATTCTTCCCTTTGGGATCGACCCACAGCAGCAAGTCCAGCGTCCTGAGCAAGTGGGCAGGGGACCCGCCCCCAGGTCTGGCCAAGGGTGGTCAGCAGCAGTGAGGACAGGAGGAAAGGGGACAGAAGAAAGGGGGCCTCCCTCACCGCGCTGCCCCACCCCGAAGCCGCAGACCTCACTCCTCTCCGCCCAGCGGCTCGGCCCAGCCGTCCATGCGGGGCTCTCCCTAGGCCCCTCCCTGAGGACGGCTGCAAGTGGAGCCCTAGGATCTGCATTTTTAAGATCCCCCAGACCAGTCTAAAGTTGAAGGCTGAAGTCTGAGAGCCACTGTCCTTCCTTCCCTCTCCTCGCGAGCGTGTGGGGCCAGCACCGTGCAGCCAGGGTGGGCTTCTCCATTGGCCCCTGTCTGGTGACCTGCAGGCTGTCCTCCCACAACTGCGGCCAGTGACGGCTGTTCTTGACCACATACAAATTTTCCCATCCACGTTCCATTTTTTCCCTTTACACATGGACTTCATAAATAGAATTTGACTTAAAATTCACAAAGCCCTTCACAAAGTCTTTTGATTTTCACAACAACCTTGTATTTATTCCCATTGTACCAAAAAAAAAGAAAAAAACTGGGCCTCAAAGACATTATTTCCCCCAAAGGCACCACAGCTGGAAATGGCATGAACCCCCTGAACCCAGGCGCTCTAATTCCAAGCCTGGGTTTCCTTCCTCCTTGACAGAGCTGCTTCCTTTCCCATTTGTAGGCATTTGATGACCTTAACTTCTAACAATATTTATATGAAGACATGTATTCTAAGTCCAAAATAGTATGCAATACTTAAAAATACAACCTATTCCTAAATTGAGGTTAATCTGTACTTAAAACATTCTAAAGAGTTTTGGCCTCACTAACCCTCAAGTGACAAAATGACAGTGGCTAAGGACACTCCTTAAATCTTATCTGCACAAGGTTTCCAAATCAATCTTGACAAGTTCTATATTCAACCCCTTCCTAACATTACCAACCATTTCTTACTGTTCTAAAGGTCCCTTCTGAGTTTTAAAGTTTCTTTCCAGAAGCTGGAGTCATCAGGAAATGGTCTCCCTGTTCCACAACAGCAATCCATCCTTGAGGCTGAAGTCGGTTTCTAAATGTGCAGATCTGAGCTTCTTGCCCAACTGCTTGAAAAGCCCCAGGACTCCCCATTGCTCACACCATGGAGCCCACACTCCGCCTACTTCCAGTCTATCCCCACCACACACCCTTCATTCTGGATGGATTGGGCAACGGTCCACTCAAAACCCAAAGGCTTTAATGATTTCATGCTTCTGTTCCTGCCTGAAAAAAATCATCATTCATACCTCAAAGTCAAAAGAATTCAAATGTGGCATTTTGTGCTGCTTGTCCTGCTACCCGAGCTCTAAGACCTCTAATACAGCACAAAAATAGCCAGTTGTGCACGCACCAGTACAGCAGTTTCCCTGCTACAACGCAAGGGCCCCGAGGCTGAGTCTGTGTTTAACACATTTGTATACTATATCCCCTAGCATCATGCCTGGCACCTCACTGGCTTGTACTACTACCTAAGACCATGGAAGAGAAATAATAGAATGTACTCAATTAATAAAATCCTAAACACGTAAAGACAATATCTAAACAATCCAAATCATTCAAAGGGTTCCCATCACATTAAGGTATATACATATATACACATACATTAAAAAAAATGAAATATATTGAAAGAAATCACACTTCTAGTCCATACTACCCAGAATGAAACAAAGCCCAGTTTCAGTGTAGCAAACTAACAAAAAGACATTCTTTAGGACCCAGTTTGAGAGAGAGAAAATAGTCACATGTCCTACAAGCTCGGCTCCCTCCTCCCTCCTAGTGACTAGATTTTCATGTGGGTTATGAATGCTTCACAGCTAACAAGTATCTAAATGCCTACTAGAGGCACAACACATTTTCATTTTCATATTTAAGAACATTAAAGATATTTTAACCAATCTTTGCCCTTAGAGATAAAATTTCTGAGAGATAAGATTTAGGTACATAAAACAATGAAAGAGCACATTAGGCACGCAAACGGATGGCAGAAGGTCTGAGAACTGTAAGAAATCTGAGAAGGAAGATCAGTAATGACCTTCTTAGGGCATGGTTCATTAAAGTGGGAGCTGGGGTGGGTGGCTGGGAGCCTCAAGACATGGATAAGACTAAGGTGGGGATTTACGGTGGGCAGCCAGAAAAGAAGACAAATACAATAAAGCTGGATGTGGAACTGGACCCAACATGACAAAAGAATTCCCATCACTAATACTGATGGTATGGAATATAAATAATAATGACAACAATGTGCTAACATTTATTGAGGGCCGACACATTATACAATGTCAGGCTCTCAGTGCTCCATGAACACCAGGAGGGGAGTCTGGCCAAAGCTTCCCAACCAGTGGGCCCTGAAGTGCCGAGAACAAGAGTGTTATCCCCTTGTGCAACATCAATATTGCTGTCTTCTTTGTGTGCCATGATGTGAAAAAGGTTGAGAATCACTAAGCTAGTCAACAAAGCAACCAAGCAAGTTTCCAAGAGAACACCACAATGCAGCAATATAGTGGTCCAAACCCTGGTACTGCATGAGAATCATCAGTGGCACTAAATAAAACTAAAGCTACTTGAGTATTATTAATCCAAGAATCTGAAACTTCAGTTTTTTGTTTTTTGTTTTTTTAATTCACAAGTGATTCTGATGTATAGTCAAGGTTGATTATCACTGGTACAGAGAATGACTGGGGCAAAATCTAGGTAGTTCACAAAATTTAATGTGAGAATCTGATTCTTGTGATTCCAAGTGCCCTCAAGTCCAGCAGAAATTGTAACATCTGGGAGCTGGTTGGAAATGCAGTATCTCAGCTCCCATCCCAGACCTCCTGACTCCCATCTACACTTTAACAAGACCCCTGAGGTGACTCATAAACACTTTTAAGGGCGATGTCTCCACACTGGCAGCACACTGGAATCCTCTGGCAGTTTTCCACATTAGGTCTGGCACTGGGTGACTTCTATGCAACCAGGATGAAGAACAATGACATGGGAGAAGATCATGAAGACTGTGCTCCTGGGCCCCCACTCTCAGAGATGCTGATTCAATAGATCTCACTTGAGGCTTGGAAATCTACATTTTTGACAAACCCGTAGGTGATTTTATACGGCCCAGACTTCAAGAAGCAGTGTCTTTATGTCAGGAAGTCCAATGAGAAGAACACAGTACCGATCCAGGTATGAGCTGAGGAGACCTGGACAGTGGTGAGGAGACGGGCTTTATTAGGAAAAGTCAAACATAAGTTCACAAGATACTGTGAAGGAGAAACCGGCAAAAATTGATAGCTGAAAATAAAGACTAGGAAGGTGGAAGAATTCAAATTCAAATTCTTTTTTACTTCCCCTGGTAAGGAAGTCATTCTAAGAAAAAATATTCCTTAGGTTTTAAATGACATAAGTTATTTAGCCTCTTGAATTCTCATGTTCACCAAGTGTAAAATGGAGGGTTTTTACTTGGTTATCTCCATTCCTAGCACTTAATGACCCTGATAACTACCTACAGCTAGTACCACTTCACTCTGCACTCCATACCCTCCGAGGTGACTCAACAACTATTTTCTGTTTTGATATTCCTGCTCCCCAAACTACAAAGCCTTGGTAGGTTTACCCTTTTAATTTTGTTTTCTATTTTGAATGGGGAAAAAATTCCTATTTTGAATAGGAAAAGAAGGAATGTGCTCAATTTATTAACAGAGATTGAGTCTCAAAGGGAGAACCAGGACTGCACTTAACATTCACAATCATGATTTAAAGAAACTTCAGCTCCTAGTAAGATCCAGAATTCCCAAGTCTACGTGATGATGGTTTTAAGGCTGACTTTAGTTAATCTGAATCTCCTCCATATATTTGGCATTTAGCACAACAGTGCTTTAAGACAGTTAAGAAAAAATGAGGAAATCTCTTAATTATAATGATAATGTCTAACATCTGTTTGTAAGTTGCAGCTTACAGCGCACTTTCACATACTGAGAAAAAATGATCCAGGAGTCCTTCTGAAGCAGATACGGCTCTTATATTTCCATGAGGCCCAACATCCACGAGGCTGGGATGCAGCAAGGCCTGAAGGAGAGCCTGGGCTTCTCTGACTCCAAGCTCAGGCACATTAACGTTAAGCACATTCAACCAAAAGGATGCACTGGCACGCAGGAGGAAATGCCTTAGAAAGCACAAAAACATCAAGGGCAAGAAGGTTTATTTTAAAGTGAAAATATGAAAACAGAAAAGCATGGAAAGTATGTATCACCACCCCCCAAACAGTATAATTAGCCTTCTAACCAGAGAAATACACAAAGTAAATTTTTACATATTTTAAATATGTGTGTATGTACATATATTAAAGTAGGCAATACTTAATACAACAATTACCCAACATATCTGTATTAAAGGCAATAAAGTCTAACTTCCTTTAAAAGTCTTGTCCTCAAATAATATGAATACAAGTATTTGTAAATCAAACAGTAACCTATATTAATAATTTCCATAAAGTAACTTTCTCTTTACTGAAAAAAAAATGCATTTCAATATTTTAAGAACAAGTAGCTAGACAAAATATACAACCAAAATAATATGCTAGCTCATTAAATGCTTCTGAGCAAGCACGGGGAAGCTGTAAAACTGCTAAACCTAATGGGAAAAGGTGTAGAAGCTCTCTCTCTTCACTGAAGAAAAACACACACACACAACATACAAGGTATTTCAAAAAGTTTGTGCGAAAATGGAATTAAAAGATATTACTAATCTTTCCATGAACTTTTTGAAGACTCCTCATACATTCAGGCTCATCAAGAGATTTTATTATTCAGCAAGAGATTCTAGCAAGTACATTAACTGCTAAACCATTCCAATTTTAAGATTATGAATTACCCCCAAATTGCAAACTGCCCTTGGATATCACAGTATCTTGCTTATCCTTTAATTTAAATGATTAAAAAAATTGTGACAACGCTTTTATTGTTTTACTCTGTTATTAGACCATTGCCAATCAACCAACACAATAAAAAGATTCAGAACTTAACAGTTTCCAAAAAATAATTATGCAAAGACAAAATGGAGACTGACAGGTTGACCATAAGGATATAAAAATCAGAGTGATTCCCCAGATGAGCAGAAATCAGCTAAAAAAAATGAAGTCACTTTTCCATTAATGTATGTTTGACAGTTGCCTTAGACTTTAGATCTGAAATGTACAATTTGACAGATGTGATTAACAGAGCCAAAAGACCTTCACTTCAATTCCAAACTTCACCAGTGAACTCAACATTTACCTAGCCCTACCTTAGTATCCTCACCGGTAAAATTCAAGGAGGTTAAGTTCTAGATTTTTATGAAATTTCCATGGAGATCAAAGATGAGAAGAGAGTGAAAAATAAGGTCTTATTTAAAAAAAACAAAAACAAAACTATTAAACGTCGTGGAAAACAGTAGCACTGTGCTTGTTACATAAGTACTTTATGCTTGGTATTAAAACCCGGAGAAAGACTGTGCACTGAAAGGCTGTATTACAAAAAACGGTGATTTCTGTCAAGAAATAGGAAAATGAAGTGCAGAGCAGTAGCATTTTAGACAAATTTGAGTTCATATAAAAATATGAATAAAGCCTTACTCTTCTCAATTACAACAATCCTCCACAATAAAAACAGCAAGATTTCAAAAGTAATTGGTCAGGTGATTTATAAACTGCTTGAGATATAAACTGCTTGGTGGTACTGTACACTAGTAGACAAAATCACCTCCATCCTTGGTTAGGACAATGAACCACACTGGAATGTCTGGAAGTGATTTTGGTGACAGATAATGCTATTATGTGAACATTTACTGCTATAATAAGTTAAAATTACAAAATGCTATGCACACATTCATTATGTGATGGTGATAGTGCTGAAACACACACCTGACAATCGGTTACCTTGGAAAGAAAGTCAAACATGGGGAAAGATGCCAGACAAACATGAAAATATATGAACTGTTCATTTAAATGCCCTCAGGAAAAAAAATAACACCAATAATGCTGAGAAAATAAAAAGTAATAATAAAGCACAATAATATGCTACAATAGTTGTAGATTTATACATGCTGAAAATTAATTCTTCCACTTTTAAATATATTCTTATTCAACAATTCTTGATGGAGAACTGATCTTCTCTATGAAAGGATACTGTCCTTTATGGAATTAAACAACAGCATAAAAGTCTGGAACTAGAAATAGGTATAATTTTTACTAGCTTTGATGAGTAGTAACCATTAGAATGAGTAGCTAAAGAAAGCTAGCAGACCCTTCCCTGGAAGAGTGGTGTTCCATTGGTTTGGGTAAAGTACAAGCTGATGGCAAAAGATGAACTAGCAGCACAAGAATTTAGGACTAAACATATAAATAATAAAGCCTTAAGCTACCCTGCTTAGAACGATGTACACAGGCTTGTAGTCTCTATGATAACATAAATATCTCACTAACAGAAACTTTAAGAGCCAGTAATTCACCTAAAACATTCATTAAGAGACATGAATACAGCTTAACAGGATAAGTGTTTAAAAGGTAACAGCTATTGTTCAAATTTTAGCAACATCCAAATATACATAATATAATTAAATTATATGTTTTCAGTATCGATGCCATATTACTGGCCAAAAATCAATCACCAATTGATAATATACTCTTATATTTACAGAAACTAAACTCATCACATTTGTTACTTATTTGAGTGATCATGAATATCGCATATCCAGAAAACTTCTAACTGTATCTTAATAATAAAATATGCTTAGGTGATTATAAACATTCTTTAGCATTAACCAGAAGTGTACTTTAGAAAGAAAAAACGGTTTTCAACATTGAAGTAATTCCTTAAAATCCCAAATTCCCATCTTACTCACTGGCTTTCCAGGCAAATATATTGGCACAATGTCTATGTATTAACATAAACACACCAGCACAGCCGGCGCTCACTTGTGTCTAAGTGTTGGTTTGAAAGCAAGCACACTAAGATGGCCAGTGGTCCCTGTGCCTCACGCGTCCTCAGCTTTTCTTGTCCCTTAGGCCACTCCAACATGATCTCTACTTCTTACTCCCCATCTCTATTATGATCCCTTTTTTTCTTATTTCCTCTGAAGAAGGAAGAAACAAGGAAGCTAACACTTATTGAGCATGAAATGTTGGGGTTTCTCAGAACTGAATCATGGGACTTCATGTCTTGTCCTGCTACACTCACCCTAGAGAAGATGAAATACAGCATAGCAGGGGAAGAGCATGAAGTCAGGAGCCTGGGTTCAAATCCCCACCCTTCCATATAGCAGGGGTGACCTTGGACAAGTTAGTCAACATGTGTGTGCCTCAGATCCCCATCTGGTAAAATGATCATGATAATCATAGTGTCATAGTGGGGACTATGAGTTCATCTAAAGCACTTAGAACAAAGCCTGGCAAAGAGTAAGCCCCCATATCAGCATAAAATGCTACCATTCCCACAAATACGGGAATATGGATTCAACTCATAATTCCAAACAACACCTGTCTGCTGATGACTCCCTGTTTTACGTCTCCACTCAGACCTTCTCTCTTATGTCCCTCCATCGACTTGACATTTCTACTTGGACATCTCACAAATGTCTCAAAGGCAACATGTCCAAGCAGAATTCTTGATCTTTCCCTCAAACCTGGCCTCTAACCCACATCCCTAGTCATCGCTATCTCAGTGAATGCCACCATTATTTCCCCCAACGAAAGCAGCCAAAACCTAGAAATTATTCATAACTTTCTCTTCCCTAAATCCAGCCCAATTCATCAGTAAGGCCCATTATGTCTACCTCCAAAATATATCTCAAATTCACCCACTTTTCTCTATCTGCACAGCCACTGCCTTCATCCAGGCCAGCGACTCTTCTGCTGGGTCCCTGTAAGAGCTTCCTCGCTGTTCTCTCTGCTTCTGTCCTTGCATAGCCACGACCCATTTTCCCCAGAGCAGATTTCTCAAAGTAAAGACTTACTCATGTCATTCTCCTTTTCGATGCTTCCCATTGCACCACAAATGAAACCCAAGCTCCTTATCAAGCTCTGGCCCAAGCCCACAGCATTTTGATGCAGCACCACCCTATCTTTCAACATGCTAAGCTCTAACCGACCTTGCACATGCTGTTCACTACACCAAGAACTGTCTCTGTGGGTACTGCTAACATCTTTTCTTCCCTAGAGGTCCCAGCTTTAAGGCCACACCTCCAGAGGCCTTCTCTGGCCCTATTTAAAGTGGGTATGTCTGTTTCTTTCTATCCCAGCTGTTTATTTCTTTCTTCCAATGAACTTTCTACAATATGTAATTGTTTTCATTTCCTTGCTACCCCCACCACACTGTAGGTTGAACATCCCCCCAAAACTCATTGAAGCTTAATCTCCATTGTAATAGCTTTAAGATGGTAGAAGATCAGACTGTGGCAGTGTTGAAAGGTGGGGCCTTTAAGAGGTTATTGGATCATGATGACAATACCCTCGTGAATGGATTAATTCATTCATGGAGTAATAGGTTAATGGTTTAGTGGGTTGTCATAGGAATGGCACTCGTGGCTTTAAAAGGACAGCAAGTGAGCATATGAAAGAGCTCTTGCCATCCTCACAAGGTGATTGCCTGTGTTGCCACAGGACCCTGTAAGTTCCCACCCATAAGAAGGCCCTCACCGGATGTGCCCCTTGGGCCATGGACTTCCCAGCCTCTAGAACTGTAAGAAATAAATTTTGTTTTCTTATAAACTATCCAAAGTATTCTGTTACAAGCAACAGAAAACAGACTAATATACCCCCCTTCTAGAATGCAAGTTCCATGAAAGTAGGGGCTGCGGAGTCTTATTTTCCATTTTATCCCCACCGACTAGCACCTAGCACAGTAGGCAATCGATAATTGGTAGCTAACCTACTGTACTATTTTACATGTGTTAACTTATTTATTCTTTACCATAACCAGGATAAGTATTAGTTATCACCATTTGAAAGATAAGGCAACTAACAGTAAAAAACACTAAGGGAGTGTATAAACAGCTTCTGAGTACAGGACCAGGATTCAAATGCAGACGGTACTGAAATGCCCCCACACACAGTGCTTCCACCCATCCCAGTCCCCAACACCTTGTCTCAACTCTGCCTCCACCCAGGTTTTACCCCTCCGCCCCTAAGAAGTCAAGTGTTTCCCATAATATGGGGTTCAAAGCTTTCCTAAGTTGTAGATAATAAAAGCAGTTGTTCCAAATGTGGTAATTTTGGCTCCCAGGATACATCTGCCAGTATCTAGAGACACTGTGGTTTTCACCACTGGGGAGGTGCTACTGGCATCTAGTGGGTAGAGGCAGGGAATGCCGCTAAACATCCTGCAATGCACAGGACACGCCCCACAACAAAAAAATTATCCAACTCAAAATGTC
>NW_007729687.1:80212-81235 GCF_000696425.1 Galeopterus variegatus
AAACATCCTGCAATGCACAGGACACGCCCCACAACAAAAAAATTATCCAACTCAAAATGTCTTAATGTTTAAGTTGCAAAGGTCTGCCAATAGAGAACCAGGCTAGAGTAGGGGTGCCGTTGCCACGGACCACAAGGACCAGGCAACTAACGTGAATAAGCCAAATAGGACAGAGGTAACGGGAGGGGGGGGGGACAGTAGTTTTTATCATCTACCTTTTCCATACTCAGGTGACCTTTTTCTATGATGCTTGCTCTGTGAATGGCATGTTATGTTTATAGTTATGCTTTGTTTGCATGTATATTTTTCACTTCGACAAAGGAAAGCACCTCTTCCATTTCCCCTTGAAACAGAGCCCTCTCCAGCTAACCTTTTGTCTTCCCTCTTTTGATAAGGTACACGGGTACAAAAAATGTCACTCTTCTCTTAACTCTTAATTAAAATAACAGCTATATCAGACAATAAACAGGAAACGGCAACTGACAGACCTAGTTTTGGGGAAATAATAGAGATTAGGGGAAACTGTGGCAAACTGGACCATCTGTGTACCCATTTAAGGGGGAGGGTGGATTTACATGGTTCCAGCAGATTGCTGCCATCCAGGAATGTCAGCATAGCAATGCTAGATAATCTGCTTCTAAAGAGAGGCAGGACATTAAACTTTAAAAACTACTGATGCTTCCCTCCACTACCACTGCCACCACCACCACCACCACCATCTCCAGATTCAAACTTAATTGGTGAAGCTTGGATATCAGGATGTTTTAAAGTTTCCAGCTGGCCAGTTAGCTCAGTTGTTTAGAGCATGGCGTAAAACACCAAGGTCAAGGGTTCAGAGCCCCACACCAAGCCAGCTGCCAAAAAATAAATAAATAAAATTTCCAGATGATTCCAGTATACAGCTAAGAATGGTCTAGTCCAGGTCTCTCTTTTTACATATGCACAAACTGAGGCTCAGAGAAACTAAATGCTTTGCTCAGGCACCCAAATAATTTTTTTTTTTTCCTTTTTGTCTTTTTTCGT
>NW_007729687.1:82202-83550 GCF_000696425.1 Galeopterus variegatus
CCTCGGCGGGAGCGCCACCTCACTCCCAAGCGGCACACTGTAGCAGTGCGCCACCGGTCCGGCCCCCAAATGATTTAAAACTGGTAAAGACTCAGAAAACAGTTCTGGTAAGGCAGTATTTTCAAACTGTGGGTCAAAAAACTGGATCATGAAATCAACTTAATGGTTTATAAACAGCATTTTTTTTGTTTTGGATAGATTAGTAAATCAGAGTATAATGCACATTATAGGGGTAAATATCATTACATGAAACTTTTGTTTTAAATATATGCACACATGTGCTGGTTAATCTCCCTTTGCCTCTCCAAATCCATTCTCCGCCCTTCTCTGCCTTGTTTCCAGCCCCAGGAGGGCTGACCCTAGGAAGTTTCAGCTGCACCCCTTACCTAAGGGTTTCCAGTAAGTTCAGCCAGTGAGAAGCACTAACGGGAGACCAAAGTGTGGGAGGAGAGTATCCAGGGTTGCTCTTCTTGGGTGACCTTGCTCCCACAGCCCACCTCTCACTGGGTGCTGCTCTTGATGAAGCTCCTTTTCCCCTTCATGCCCATAGCTGGCAGCACCTTCCCATTGCTGACAGTTGCTGGGTGCTGATTCAACTTCCTTTGTGGGTTCCTTAAACCTGCTCACACTTCTGAAAAGTCCATCTATTAAATCTGTTTCCTGCCAGAACACTAACATACTTAAATAGATCGTCAAACATACAGATGCACGCATATATGTACTGGATTGCATTTTCAGAATGTGAGCAGATTTGATGTAAACTGTATTGTCTACTGTAGTCTGTGGTCAAGAAAGTTTGAGAAACACTGTCAAAGTTCTTACTACACCACTGCCTCCTCTGGCTGGTAAAGGGAACTATTGGGTTGGAATTTCTAAAAATATACATTGCAAGAGCCCCTCTTTATGACTATTACCATTAAATAAGTAGTAAATAATGTTCAAAGATAACAAAACATATATTTATTAAAACCAATTTTTTAACAATGCTTAACACTACCCAACAGATTAAAGGGCCATGTTGGTAAGTAGTGAGTGCCTTATCAGTGCTTAGCACACAAGAGGGTACTTCAAAAAGTTCACTGGGGGCTGGCCGGTTAGCTTAGCTGGTTAGAGCGCAGTGTTGTAACACCAAGGTCAAGGGTTCAGATCCCCCTACTGGCCAGCACCAAAAAGTCTAAAAAATAAAGAAAAAAAGTTCATGGAAAGATTCATTATTATCTTTTAATTCTATTTTTCCATGAACTTTTTGAAGTGCTCTCATATGGGGGAGAGCCCTGGTCAGTTTCTAACTCTTTTTTTTTTTTTAAAGATGACCGGTAAGGGGATCTCAACCCTTGGCTTGGTGTTG
>NW_007729687.1:84707-86810 GCF_000696425.1 Galeopterus variegatus
AACCCATGGCCTTGGTGTTATTAGCACCGCACTCTACCGAGTGAGCCACGGGCCGGCCCCCAGTTTCTAACTCTTAAAAATCTGTGCTCCTATCGTTGAGCTTCAAGTTACAAAATTTTTTCTGAAATAGAAATTAAGCCATTTTTGTCATAGCTTAATATTTAGTTGTTGTTGTACTTGATCTTTTCCCAATCAGTTGCAAATTAAATCTTGATAAGCAAAATAATACGCAATGACTCTCAATGCAGAGACCAAAGAGCTATTCTAAAGTCCCGTACAAAAGTACTGTACAGTGCCAGCTCAACTCTCATTCCTGGAGGAGGAAAAAAAAAGGAAATCGGCAGCTTTCAAAAAATGTCTAAACTCTTCTCCTCTCTGCAGGATCCGAGTGGCTTTCTGATGTTTTGGTAGGGGATGATGGTAAGGTATAAATTAATCTGTGAGGGTTAAGAAGCCAGAGAAAAAAACAAACACCTCAGGTCCAATCATTCGGCAGAACCATCTGTCAAGGTGCCCTGTGGCCTTATGTAAACAGTTAGCAGAAAATGTCTAGACTATGGTCTGTTCATCCAAACTCCATACATCTGATGGCCATTGTCTGAGGTACACCCCAGAATACAGTGTGCCACATTCACTGTACCTCTTTCAATACCCAAAGGTGTGGGTCAAGCAAAGTGACACACTGTTACATTACTACAAAACTGTATTTAGGTATGGGCATTACTATATTCCAAATATAAGTCATCCAATGTAAGAAGATTCAAGGGAAGAGCAATTACAAGAACAGGAAGTATGCAAAAAAGTGGCAAGATATCATTACTCTAGGTGATTTGTTATTATAACCTCCCTGAAGAAGCAATGCCATTCCATATCTTCCAACAAAGTGATTGTTTAGACTAGCCATTCAAGAAAAAGTTAACTTCCTTCTGTCACCAGATCGCAAATGCTTTTATAATAGCAAGTGAAATTTGTTAAATGCTTTAGACGCAAAGTCCCTTCCCATCTATCACCCACTCCTTCCAGTTTTCCTCCTGGGAACATCCCTGTGGAGTAAGTAGGGCATGTGATAAGCCCACCTAGCAGAGGAGGAATGCTCACAAAGGAAGTTACTTGAAAATGAGAACAAACTGAACGCGGTGCACTAGATCTGAAGGCTCTGCCTCATCCCCTGTACCACGCTGCCTCCCCAAGGTGAACTCATCGGACCTGCGCCCTGGCCAGGCTTCCAAGCTCGCTACCAGGGGGGAAAGAGGAGAAGAATGTGCTGGAAAAAACTGAATCTTTCTAGGTGTGTATCTACAATAGGAAAAAAAAAATGTGCCCTGGTTACAATAACACCCTTCCCGAGCCCNGTGTATCTACAATAGGAAAAAAAAAATGTGCCCTGGTTACAATAACACCCTTCCCGAGCCCTTTAAAGCACACACACACAGACATGACACTGGCTTTTTACGACTGAGTGGCTTCCAGTGCTGGTTGTGGTCTCAGGGGAGCCACTCTGCTGTGTTCCACTCCTCGGCCTGCACGGAGCCCCAAACTCTTGGTCACGAAGGGAATGTGGAAACACAGTAAGGGATAAATCACCAGTAATTAAATAATTCAGTGCCCAGGGCTTATTCCAGCGTTATAGAGGAAGGGCGGTGTTAGAGCATGTTAGCGGGTGAGTCAGGAAAACTGGGCCTGTTGGGCGACCGCTGTAGCTCGCCTCATCGGATTTCAGTTTCACAAGTCGGTCCACAGCACACCGAGCCTCCAACTTTCTTTTTCCAGCACCTCGTCACACGTCATGCATTTGGTGCAGAGAAAAGGAAGGAAGAAGCGTCCCCTCAGCAAACGTTCCCAGGCCAGCTGGGAGGACGAGGGCTCGGACGCCCCGGACACGACCACCTGGAAGGCCACTGTCGGGGGGAGTCACCGAGTGCCGCCAGCGGGGCTTCCGGCCAAGATGAAAAAGACGGTACAATTTAATCACAAGTTTAGCAACTTTCTAGGACAGGAAACGTGCGTCTGCTCTGAGCTCCCCGGAACCGTTTCCAAGCCGAAGCCGACCATCCCGGCGGTCGGCGGCCGAGATAACGGGAGGGCGGACGGTCGCGCCACCCA
>NW_007729687.1:87653-96275 GCF_000696425.1 Galeopterus variegatus
TGGAGGTGGCGGGGGGCAGAGGGAAGACCCGTCTCGGGCCAGGGGGCGCTGGGGGAAGTTCCGGAGCCGATTCAGGCTGACGCGGTGCCCGGCGGAGCCCGCGCGGCCCAGGTGGAGGCGCCCGGGACGGCCACGGAGAGTCGCTGCGCTGGCGTCCTGGGAGCCTCCAGGGCCCGCCGCTGGGAGCGCGCGGATGAAAACAAGCCCCACACCGTGTGGCCTCGCAAGTCAGAAAGCTGCCAAGTGAAGCCCCCGCGTTCACCGATGCCAAGCATGGGCACGACCCGACCGAAAAGAGCAGCAGAGTATGTCGTGGGGAGCTGAGCAGGGTTGAGGCCAAATACCAGGAGCAGACCAGGCTGACGGTGACAAAATAGGACGGCCTGAGCACAAAGAGATTCTCAGCAAGGACAAGCATGTTTGGTCAGTCTCCACTGGCTGTGACCTGGTTGCTTAATAGAGATCAGGAAAACTTCATGTGCTGATAAGACACGAGACTAGTTGGAACTTGTTTTCTTCCGCATAGCAGCAGAGTGCAGAGTAAATGAGGCCCAGGAAAACTCAGAAAACCGGGCAGATCCCGGTGACCCCTCCTGTCCTCCGCCCCAGCATTCTCTGCACTGAATCCTACAGCCTCATGGATTGCAACCGAGAGGTTCCTTTCTTGGCTGTGCCCAGTGAGCTTGTGCCAAAAAGTTGTCTTTAAATCCCAATTTTGTAAATCGAGGCACATGGTTCTGCTTTTTTCCACTGTAATTCCAAGGGCTTCACTGTACATTCCCTTGCCCTGTGATTTCTTTATTAATACCAGCATTTACTGACTTAGGCTTTTTAATGGACAGTGGATTCTTTCGTAAAGGGAAAGATTTTTGCCATGCTAATTAATAATCCCTCATATTCTGTATAATTTGTAGATTTGGATGTTCACATGTCTTTACTGGAGCAAGGAACAACTATTTTTAGACACTGTTTTTTAAAAAATGATTAAAAGTGAGATTCTGAAGGCTTGGACTCTGAAACAATGTGTCATATGGATCCAATGTTACCTCTGGGATTAATGTCGAATTTATTACCCATCAGGTTAAAAGAACTAATTCGATGTCCATTAAAGATAATACAAGTCATTTGTTGATTCATTTTCTTTAATGAATAGAAAGACACATAGAAAAACAGGTTCAACATTTCAACTATTAGATTGTCTTCTCCCCTAACAGGTAGGAGTAGTGGGCCCTGCATTCGGGAACTGCCTCCCTTCAGCTGGTACCAGAGAAAACGCTTGTTGAATGAGTAAATGAATGAAGGGATGCAGGAGATAACATAATTAAACCATCATTCATACTGTCTCCTGTAGCGCACGTAAAAGTCACGTAGTTCTAGCCCTCTTCTCCTATGGTGAGTTTCTGGAGGACAAGGAAGCTCTCCTGTTCATCTTCAGTTGTCCCCCAGAGACTGGCTATGGAAGTTTGTTGAACTGAATTGAAAGAGGAACACCTACATTTAAGGCACGTGCAGTGGGTTTTTATCAGTTCCACAAGTGCTTATCAGTTCCCCATCTTCTCTTGGCAACCAGGTGGAGAATCCCAGAGATGGGCAGCATAGGGCATTGGTTTAAAAAACATAGTCGTTTTAGGTCCAGGTTCCATCCCATACAAGCCCCATGCCCTTGGCCAAGGTACTCTACCTTTCTGAGTCTCAGTTTCCTTATCCCTAAAATGGGGGTAATAAAGACATCTACCTCATGGGTCTGTAAAAATTTGGACACCATCTAACAATTACATCTGTCTATCAGAGTAATTGAGCAATGAATGTTCAAAGTAACTGCCTACATGGACGCAATTGCTCAATTAGTGTTCAAAGCGGCGGATGATATATAAGGAGGAAGGCAAGCCCTCCGTCTTCCCAGAGCCTGAGGCTGACAACCCAGGATGGAGTGTGAGCAAGGGGAGGATGCCACGGAGCGGAGGGCAGGGGACAAGGACAGCTGCGTGATCTTTGGACCAGTCCAGTAGTCCCTGGGCTTTAAGCTGCTCCACTGTCTGAGCACTTGATTCCCGCTCAGAAGTGTCCTGCTTCCCACGGGTTCTTTACAGAGGATGCTGTTGTGAGGTGCAGTTCCCAATAAGGCGGACACCACACAAAATACTTGGGGGTTGTGCAAGGTTTATTTCTCCTGCTGGCAAGCGGCTGTCTCCCCAGGCAGTCTGGTCTGAGATCAGCCCCCGGCCTCATTAGGGGAAAGTTTTTATAGGCATAAACCACATCCTGTTTTGCATACAGGATGTTCTGCAAGAGCAAGCAAGCTGGTTTACAGAAGTCAGAATAAGCAGGTTAAGCCATTTTTATTGGCTCCTCTGCCTGTCTCCGGGCAATTTCCTAAATCGGGGGTCTTCTAACAGATGGTTAACTAGGTTACTGTGGTTGTGAGTTAAAACTAGGTAAAGAGGCTTCTTGAATAAGGGTCTTTATCACACCTGGGTGTAAGGGCAGGAAGTGTAGTTTCTTGAGGAGGGGTCTGCTTTAGAGAGCAACTCAGTTTCTCATCTACACAGGAAAGAGCTGGAAGCCTGTGGATTTTTGGCTAACAGAAACAGGCTTGTGGACTGCAGAGCTACAGAGTGCAGAAATGTATTTAGTTGTTTTTACAACTGGGATAAAGATGGAGTTAGTCATGTCAGCTTGCAACAATGCTCATTTCGAGGGTCAGTATGTCTGGATAAAATAGCAGGCAACTCCACATGCCCTCCTCCCAAAAAAGAGGACATTTCACACAGGGAGCGTGGTTGAGTAGAAACTAGAACAGTCATGGAAAACTATATGCTAGGTTTCATTATGTCTTTATAAGTGCGAGATCCACAAAAGCCGGGAATACAGTTTATTAATATCTGTATCCTTAGGCCACTGTCTGCCACATAGTGGTGGATACTAAGAAAGAAAGAAAGAAAAAAAATTTTTGACAAATCTGCATTTTTGTAAATTATGTTGTACATGGATGATTCAGTCGAAGGTAATAATGAATTTAAATTAAGCATTACAATTACCTACTTTAAGGTGCTTTTCTTTCTGGGAATTTCAGATGCACCAGAAGGGTACTTCCTTATGTGACACTACAGAGATACTAGACCAAGGCACACAGATTCCAAAGCAAGGAACCCAAAAGAGCAACCACTCTTGAAGAATCTCTGGTCTGGTCCCTGGGGCACAAACGCAATCCTTTACTTATGACAAGCTACACTTTGAGCATTGAAATAAAAACTTAATTTAAGAAATGTTTTTAACTTTGGGGATGGAGACAGGCAATTATAAGAAGAAAATGAGCATAAAATGATAAAGGAAGACAAGTGAATGCAGAAAAAGAAAGCTTAGTGATGTTAAAGTATAGGAGCAGGGAAACGTCGTCAGATGTGCAATGGGAAAGTAAGTGTGATCAAGGCAAGACTGTGCTGGGAACCAGTTTCCTTATTTCTCTACACTGACATTTTAAAGGCCCCAGTTAGATCTTCTAAATCTTCCCCTTTTCTTCCCACTTGCTCTCCTACCCATAGAGTGGCAAGTAAATGAGAAAATTGTGGCATTTATATCTCCTTTCCTTGGACTAAGTCACTTGATCTCTGTATTGGAGAAGTATCCTAGGGTCAAGGTCTGGACTCTGAGAGTTGTCTCACTCAGCAGTTGCTCATACCAAAAGAGGAACCTGCATAATCCCAGCATACTTCATAGAAATTTAAAATGGGTGCAAAAAAAAAAGCGTGTCTGCAGAGCACCCAACTTTCAGCTCCAGTATTAACTGGTCTCTGTGTTATAATGTGTTCTTTGAGTCTGGCAAGAACAAATGTAAATTGCTACTTTATTGCTCTTCAAATTTTATCTTCTTTCTCAGTGCTGACCTTGTAATTTAAACTGTTCATGCTCCAGTGAGTGTTGCTGAGAAACTGAGAGTTCATTATTAGCCCTAGTTACAGTGCGTGCATCATCAGGAACCACTCTGCTGCAGGGGGCATGTCTCCTTAAAATGCAATTCCTGTTATTGAGGATGCACTGTGTCCTTAGTGCCTTCGTAGACACTGGAGACATTAAACATGCATGTACTAAGTCCCCATCCCCAAAGGCTCACAGTTTGGTTGGAAAGGCGGTGTAAGCTAGAACAAAATAGAGTTACATAGCAAAATAGGTGGCTCAGAGCACAAGTGCTAAAAGAATTCCCAAGAGAAGAGATGATGGCTGACGTGACTGAGTTTTCAGGGAAGAGGTGAAATCTGGTCTAGTGCTTGATGAAAGGATAAATTTTGTTTGAATACAAGAGAACATGGAAAGGCATTATAGACAGGGAAGAGTTTATTTCTGAAACCCTTGGTTGGCGTCTAGCACACGGTAGGTGCTAATGTGAACGTCTTAAATCCTGTTCAGAATGAGGATGGGAAGAAACAACTGATGTAAGTTTGAGGAATAAATGAGCGGATTAAAGAGTGAATAAACAAGTTACCTAAAGAGTGGAACATGAAATGCCCAGAGTGCCCCTACTGGGAGCCTGGCTTTCAGAGTCCCCCAGATCTATCTCGACCAGAGCAGACTTTTCCTCCGAGAGTGCCGAGCTGCCCCCACACCAAAGGTGGCCTTAGGAATCCCACCTCTGGAGCCTTCTTTGGGCCAGAACTTGCTTGCCTCCAGCGTGCTCTGCTGGCTCCTTGCCTGGAGTCTTCCCCTCCTCTGCCCCCAAAGACAGAGGAAGATTGGAGACCAACTCAGTCAGACATCATATGGTCAGTCTCATCCCCAGTATCCAGGGTAGCACCGTGGGGTATCACACCTCTGTGCTATTCCCTCTGTGCAACCTTCCCGTGTGCGCCCTGAGGTCAGCATCTGTCCCTGTTACGCTCAGCTTCTCTCCACGGCCTCTACCTCTTGACTCTACCCAGAGGACCCTTCTCCTGTGACAGGCTCGTCCTCCTGCACCTTCACGCCTCTCCTTCCCCAGAGCTTCTCTCTGCCTCCTGGAAAGCTCCTCTGAAGTCCTCGTCATGTGCATTTCTTGTCACTGGTGTCCTGTACTGACTGCCCTAGCACCGGCCCCCAGTCCTCCAGTTCCTACCACTGCTAGTAATGGCGTCAGCACCGGGCCCCTCGGCTCCTTGACATCCTCATCTCCTGCGCTCCTACATGTCACCTGCCCACTGTTATGGTCTCACCCGCACCTTGTCAGCATCTGAATCTGGCCTTGCCTCTGCATTTTGAAATTCAAACACCCAACATCCAATGCCGCCAAGTCTCTTTGGGGTTCCTTGTCAATGCCAGGGTCCCATCTCCCTCCCCTGAGTGTCCTTCTGCCTCAGCCACGTGGCAGCGTTTTACTGTCCACCTTTGGATCTACACCCGTGCTGCTGAGGAGTGCTGGAGAAGTCACACAACCTGGGAGATGAAACCCCTGTGGAATCTCAGTTTCCACCTGCAGCCACATTCTCCGTGCTGCTTTCTACACTCTGCTGGCCCCATTCTCCAGAGCAGGTATACAAATGTACCCTAGTCTCTTAAACCTGTCACCCTGTCACCAATTCCTACACTCCCAGAGACGGCCTTTCCTCCCACTCCGTGGAGAAACTGGACACCATCAGAAGGAGCTGCCACATACCCACAAGCCCACACAAGATTCCCCTTTCCTCCCATCACAAGGAGGAGCCCCTGTTCTGTGCACCGCTCACCTCTCTTCCTGGGGGTGGCCTGCCCCGTCCCGCCGTCTCACTCTCCCTCACGCTACCAACTAGCTGCCTGGCCACCTCTCTAGTCTTTTGGCTGCCTTCCAATAGCATTAATTATGCCCAAGTGACTCCTATCTTAATTAGAGCCTTCCCCAAACCAACATCTCCCCAAGGCAACCGCCCTCTCTCCCTTCTTCATTTATAGACATTCTTGGTAGACTTCCTTATTCCTGCTACCGCTGCTTCCTCAGAGACGTCCCAGAGTCACTGTGCTTTCCTCACAGTGATTTCCTAGTTGCTCTCAAGCTCACAGAAGTCTGGCGTCTGCATCCAGTACTCCACAGAACTGCCCTCCAAGATCGCCATGGCCTCCGTGGTGCTAGGTTCCCAGGACACCCCAGTCTTTACCTGTCTTGTCATCTGACCGCTCCCTTCCTTTGGTTTCTCTGACTCACACACTCTTGCATGTTGTGATCTCTTCGGCTGCTCTTTTCCAGTTTCCCTTGAGGGCACCTCCTGTTCGCAAATATCGATGTCCCCTAGAGTTCAAAACCACACACATTACCTGGGCAATCTCGTTACAGTCTTGGCGAGAGGTCTCCAAAGGAGGCCCAGCTCTCCTGCCTGAGCCTCAGGCCCATACGCCCAACTGCCCGTTTGATGCCCCCTGTTACGCTTTCTTGGCACCTCAAGCCCCAAACCCAAACCTCCTTCTCCTCCAGTCCTTAAGCGGCACCACCGTTCCCCCACTCTCTTGTCCACAGAGTTACCCTTATTCCTTTTCTCCTACTCCCAACACCCAGCTGATCACAGAATCCTGCTGATTCTGTCTCATAAACGTCCTCCAGGTCACTCATTTCTTTCCATCCTCACTGCCCTGATTCATGGTCAGTCTCCCATGGCCTTTGGCAGTGCCCCCAGGCTGGTCTTTCTGCGTCCTCTTTTGCTGTCCATCCACCCTCCAGAGAGCTACTTCTCATATGCAGATCTGAGGCTGTCGCTCCTTTTTTAAGAACCGCTCAGCACTTGCAATTCCTAAGAACGGCTTCCTGGGCCCTCGTGACCTGTGCCACGCCCCTCCTCGCCCCCCTGCTCTGCAGCCTCACCTCGCGCCATCCCCAGTACTTGGTGCCCTCTGTCGCCTGGGCCTTCACACATGCTATTCTCGTGGAGGGCCACATTCTGCCCTGCCTGGCCTCCGCCAGTTCTCCACGATGTCTGTCACTCAGGCTTCACATCTCGCAGGAACTTTCCCCTCCCCGCCCCTCCCTGGGCTACACATCTAGTAACCTCGACCTTCCCCTGTCGTAACGCTTGACCCCACTGTTTTATTTGCCCATTTATTGGTCTGACTTCTCTGTGAGGTTGTAAGCTTCTTGAGCTAGTCAGGGAGTGAAGAAAGTGGAATTGGGCTGAAAGGAGTTGAACTGCAATCCAGTCCAACGGGGAGCTCTGGAGCTAAGACGGACTTTCAAAATCAATGCACATTGCAGCACGGGTCCCAAGCCTTTGACACCCACCAATTGTTGACACTGGCTGCTTCTAATGAGTGGGAATAACCTCAGCAAGGCAGTTCCCTTCAGCCAAGAGCCATTCCCAAAGAGGGACTCAGTTGTGCGTCCTCAGCCTCCAACACCCCCGGCACCTGAGGGAAGGAGTTCAGACCTGAAGGGGGGATCTGGCAGCACACTGCAGCATCTGCTGCTGATGCCACATGCTGCCACACAGCCAGGCACACCAAGCACACCATAGGTGCCTATTAAATCTTTGCTGAGGGCTGGCCCGTGGCTCACTCAGGAGAGTGTGGTGCTGATGACACTAAGTCAAGGGTTCGGATCCCATATAGGGATGGCCGGTTAGCTCACTTGGGAGAGCGTGGTGCTGACAACACCAAGTTAAGGGTTGAGATCCCCTTACCAGTCATCTTTTAAATAAATAAATAAAATGTTTATTGAATAGTGACTGAATACGTGATTAAGTGAATTAATTAAATAACAGAAAACAAGGTTAAGTCAGTTAAATGAAATGAGANGTGATTAAGTGAATTAATTAAATAACAGAAAACAAGGTTAAGTCAGTTAAATGAAATGAGAGATTCAGAGCCTTAAAGGACAGATTATCAACTTGGAAATAGGAAACTAGTGAAGGTTCCTGAGCAAAAGACTAAGAGTTTTAAACAAGATTTGAGGAACATTGTGCAAGTAGCTATGCTATGAGGAGGTGAACTGGTGGCACGTGGGAGGGGGGTGGCGGGGATGACAGCAGGAAGGTGGACAGGGGAGAAAGCCCCGGGGCTGGGAGGCTGCTCCTCTAGCCAGGAGGGGTGAGGTGTGGCAGGCCTGTCACAGGGTGGTGACAGCCTGAGAGGACACATATGAGACCAGCTGAAAGGCTAAGCTAACTCTTTGGAAGTCATGTGTCACAAGGGGTACTTGATCTCATTTCTTAGTTTCAAGCAAAGACTCGCCATTGAAATAGGACTACAGATGGGACGTCAGGTGCATGCGGGCAAGGCTGTGCCCCAGTGCCCCAGGCACGGACCGCACGTGCGGAATCAGTAATTGAACCGAATCTTGTTCGATGGAGCTTGAATACGGATGCTTAACGATTAGGAGACAGACTGGTGCAAGTCTAGCCTTTCAAAGTATTCACTGCACGTGTCTAAACTATAATTATCTTGCGATATATTTAAAAACTAAGAGACTTAGCTGTTTTACTTACCAAGCAGGTATTGATGCGACTCGCCTCGGCTCATGCCGCGAGTCGTGGTTTGTCCCCAGGACCCGAGCGTTGAGGGCGCGCTGGGAGCCGGTGAGCTGCGGGCTGTGGGCTGCGCTGCAGCCTGGGCGCGGGCTCCGCCGCGAGTCTGCCCGGGCGCTCCTGCAGCTGCAGCGTCATCGGCCGCAGGCGGCAGCGCGGGAGCAGCAGCGGG
>NW_007729687.1:98004-99588 GCF_000696425.1 Galeopterus variegatus
AGAACCACGTACTCCAAGGTGCCGCCCTCAATAGCAGTCCTGGACAGCCAGAGCAACGCTTGGCCATCTTTGAAGTCCACTACAGCCAGAGTGGACACGCAAGGAAATGGAGACATTAGGAAGTCACATTTCCACTATTCAGCGAGTTAAAAGCAGATGTTTAAAAAATTAGTTTGCCTTCCTGCAACCTTATGTGTTCTGGATTTCTTTTCTTCTGTGACTATTTTTGACAAACGCATGCATTTCGGAAGTCATCGAGCAAATAAGATGGCTAAGGAAGAAAGAGTGTTGTGAGATGAGAGGGGTCCAAGGACCTTAATAAGGGCAGCGCAGGGAACGGAGAGAAGATGCGTGGAGCAGGAAAGGGACAAGCGAGGGCCAGGCAGTTCACTGGAAGCTGGAGGCAGACCTGACACTGCTGGGTGTTATGCCTCATGCAGTTGGGTGTTGTGCCTCAGGAAAGCCGCTCTGAAGCCCCAGGACAGGTCACCCGCTGAACCCCAAACTGTCTCATCAATGCTTCACTTCAACTAGGGGAGCCCCACCTTNCGCAGGCGGCAGCGGGTAAGCAGGCTCTGGCTCTTCGGAGCATACTGGCTGCCGTGGGTCCCAGCACCTGACTTTGCACCCGGACACTGAGCTTCGTGTCCAGAGGAGTCCAGGCGGCTCTGGCAAGGGCTGAGCGCACGGCGCCTTGACATCCAGCACCAGCCTGGCCTCTGCTTGCGGGCAGTGCACGCCACGCGAGGGTCCTAGCGGCTTTGCAGGAATACGCTGTGTGCATTCCGTGCGGTCGCAGGAGGACTGGGGACCTGGTCGCCCTTGGCCCTGAGTAATGAGAGGACTGGGGACAGAGGAAAAGAAATAGCTTATCCCAGTCCTTTCTGATCTGTCCAAAGTGACTTATTTGTTTGGTACAATGGACAAAGGAGGAAGAATTAGCATTAAATGAGACACAGCCCAAAATTCCATCCTTGGTTCTAGAACCGCACATTCCATGGACTTCCAGCCCTGTTCTGAGGGTTTCCACCTACGGATGGGGGTGACAGGGGTGGGTGCAATGATGTTAATGATGCCCTAGGGCCAGTGCTTTTCTTGACACTGAGCCTCTCTCAATACTCACTTGTTCAACATGTGAAAGTCAGAGAGGGTTAAACTGGGCTTTGGATTCCCTCAAATAGATGCCACAATAATCCCACCCAGTGATTAGTCCAAAAGCTGCGTCTTGCTTTGTGCAATCAGTGTTTAATCAAAGGCTTGGATCAAAAACAGTCTCGTGGGCAAGTTATCATGAACCAACCTGCGGTTTCTTTGGCAACTTAACACAACACTGCAAGTCACACACAGACGTGCTGTTCGTTCTCCTGTCCTCATCTCCCACAATGAACAAGCACAACTAGGACCTCAGGGGCACACACAGTTCTTTCATTGTCAGCTTCAAAGTTCCAATCTGCAATATTATTTTCTTCATGGGAATTGGACTTGCATGGAGAATCTGGTGTGAGTTACTTGATAGAAGCCGAAGAACCACGTACTCCAAGGTGCCGCCCTCAATAGCAGTCCTGGACAGCCAGAGCAACGCTT
>NW_007729687.1:99742-100508 GCF_000696425.1 Galeopterus variegatus
CACCCGCTGAACCCCAAACTGTCTCATCAATGCTTCACTTCAACTAGGGGAGCCCCACCTTTACCTAGTGTAGTGGATTGAATTGTGTCCCCCACAAAACTCATCGAAGCTTGAATTGTGTCCCCAAGTTTCATTTGTTAGAAACTTAGCCCCCACTGTGACTGTTAAGAGGGTGGGAAATCCTATTATGGTTATTGAAAGATGGAGCTTTGAAGAGGTGATTGGATTGTAGGACCTTGCAGTAGTGAATGGTGTTCAGGGGAGTGGTTCTGAGGGCGTTAAAAGAAGAGAGTCTGCCTCTCTCTCTCTCCCTCTGCTCTCTCTGCTTCCACCATCTGCAATGTGAGACCCCTGCGTCGCTGTCGCCACCACCAGATGGACTTTGGACTTCCCAGACTCAGAAACTGTAAGCAATAAATTTTGTTTTCTTTATAAATCATCCAGTTTCAAGTATTTTGCTATAAGCAACAGAAATGGACTAATACACCTAGTTTATTTACTGGGATTTCAGGTACAATGATTTTAAAAGTGGCACTGCTTATGTAAAAAATAAAGTCATGCAAAATACTTAAGAAGCTTACTCAAAATGCAGATTATAGCCCCCTATCCCTAGAGAGTGAGGGGTTTGGGATGGGGCCTTAGTCTGCATTTCTAGCCAGAGGATTGTGAGACACATGAGTACTGATCACATTTTGCAAATTTCTAGCCTGGAAGGTGGTTTAAGGCTCATTTATTCCAAAGAAATCAGTTCTAAGTGTCTGAAGGT
>NW_007729687.1:102250-102822 GCF_000696425.1 Galeopterus variegatus
TAGATCTGAATAAAACCCATTCATTTTTCTATACCCACGGCTCCCAGAACCTTTTTTTCCCCTATTACCTAGCTCACAGACCTGCGTGTGGAGGGTTTGTGACCCAACCTGTGCAACAGACTCGAGGGGTCTGTAAGCCCTGGTTTTACACTGGCACTGGTCTCTCTTTGAGCCCTTCTTTTGTAGTCTCTCCAACACTTAGATCATCAGGTCATGAATGAAAATTTAATCCACCATGCACAGTATTGGCTGAAAATGGAATTTAAACTTGGGACACCAGGGATTGACCTGCCGGACCCCCCACTCCTCCCCTCCACCTGGCCCCAGCTCAGCTGCAGCTCGGGCATCCTGGGCAGGAATCTCCCGTCCTCCCCTCTCCCAGGTCTGGCCAGAACAGAAAGAGCCTGAAGATGATGGATGCAGGGAGACAGAAATGAATCAAGGTGCAAGTCTGAGATCCAGTGAAGAGAGTCATGAAATATTTTGGAGAAAAGCTCCTTGTGCCAAGTCGCATTTTTCCTGGAACTATCTGAGCACAAGACACGTTTCAGAAGCCAGCCAAGGAAGAGGCC
>NW_007729687.1:103650-105518 GCF_000696425.1 Galeopterus variegatus
CATTTTTCCTGGAACTATCTGAGCACAAGACACGTTTCAGAAGCCAGCCAAGGAAGAGGCCCATGGAATTTTAAGTATCATGAAAACAAAAGAAATTCAGGCTTACGTGGACTACGTATTTATGAATGGTGTGATTCAACGGAGTAATGATACGTTTGTTCTTCGTGCCCAAAGAGAAGAATACTCATAAAACATCCAGGAAAACCCTCAGGAAAATAAAAACCAAACAATAGCAAATAATAATAGCTCCTGCAGAACTAGCCTTTACCAGGTTCCAGGTCTGCTCCAGATCTTACACAGCTATTAACTTGTTTTAATCTCACAACAGCCTACAAGGTACAAATTTTCATTATCCTCCATTCACAAGGGAAACGACACAGGGAGGCTGAGTGACTTGCCCAAGGTCATACAGCTGGTTAGGGTGGAGCTAGAACATGAACCTGGATGGTCCTCTCTGCCTAACCCTCCGCAGGGGACAGACACCGAGAGCTAAAAATTGCTTCCTTGAAAATAAAGGCCACGGGAGCCCATCCTACAGTCACAGGATTTCACAAGAAAGTATATTCAGTGCCACTGAGTGTGGCATATTATGGGGATTAACTTGATTTCTCTGTCATTTATATATTAGAAAATAAGTCGTTTGCAGACTTTGGAACTCAACGGTTGGTAACAGATGACTTGCATCACTGCTGACAGCCCATTGCGATGCCCCAGCGTGTTGTGACGCCACCACGGCTGGGACCCCTGGGCCTGGAAAATAGAGCTGAGCAGAGACATTTATGTAGCTGAGTTGGAAAAGGGATCAGGAAGGCACAACCAGACGTGGGCAGTGTGCGCCAGGCCTCCCGGCTCAGAGCCTTTTGGAACAGTGGGCAGGAAAAGTAGCTGGTGGGAAGGCAGATCCATCACAGTAGCGACTGAGCCTGCAGAGATAAGCTTCGGGACATTCTGCTGCCTGCCAAGACCACAGGACATAAGTTTCAGAAGCGATAGCACTGATGGCGTGAGATGAAATCACTCCTGGCTGGGACTCCCCGCTCTGAAAGAGCAAGTATCAGGCCGTGGGGGAAGAGTGAGCCACTTCTCCCAGGACACCTGTGTGCTTGCACTCGGCATTTTGGTCCCTTGAACCTCCAGCTCAGCTACACGACTTTGGTCAAGTCACTTAATGTGACTGTGAGGGGAGGAAATATATAACTCCCTAGGTCCCGTCCAGCTCAAAAGAATCCATGACGCTTTGATTGAAATGAGACGGCTGTATAATTGGAGAAGGGCCAGTTCCGATTGCTAGGTTTACTCTTCATATTTTCCTCCTGCCTTCAATCCTCTAACAATCCCCTTCCGAAATCACTTTCTTTTTATTTCAAATGAATAGACGCTTCATAGAGTAGTAGTGCATCTCTGGTCCGCAGACACTAAGACATACATTGCTTGTATTGAATCCATAGTAGCATTATTTAGATAACAAGCCTGACATATCTATATATCTAACTGCTGTGTCCTCAAACTTCCCTTTACCATTGTTCACTTTTTTCCCCATTTGTAACAAACAATAAGTATCCCACTTTAAATGCATTTTGTGATGTTTCATTAAAGACAAGAAATAATATCGGAGAGGTTTGTTTTCAAACATTGACATGTGCCTTGTGGTTACATTTCTAATTATCGAGATGGATTTAAACAAGACAACCCCATTTAGTGTGATAGTTATCACAAGATTCCCGAAGTCTGCGCCGGAACTCTAGGTGGTTTTGTTATTGAAGAAAGGTGTCTGTAAAAAATTTCGTTTACAAATCCAGCATGCACCGAGTACTGACAATGGTTTGGACAGTGGGCTTGATACTGAGGATGAAGATGAACAAAACATA
>NW_007729687.1:105857-113096 GCF_000696425.1 Galeopterus variegatus
GAGTACTGACAATGGTTTGGACAGTGGGCTTGATACTGAGGATGAAGATGAACAAAACATAGTCCTGCCCTTAAGTCTAGTAGAGCAGGAAAATGTGTGAGTCCATAAACAGTAGTAGCCACCCTCTGCAATGCCTCTCACCTCCATAAAGAATCCCTGAGACCCTCTCCACCAGCCACACTTTCCCCATCTGTGCCTAGGAGCCTGCAGCAGAATTGTATTATGTGCCTTGACCCTGAATAGATATTGACCCCTGCGGGGGCAAGCACATTGTCTTTCCTGGGAATTTGGACCTATAAATAAGAGGTCTTATTTAGTCTGGACAAGCTGGGTGAATAATTGAAAGACTCAAAACAGAAAGTTACAGAGCAGACACTTCTCATGTCAGCTGAGAAGTAGAAAAACTTAGTCTGCATGAAGAGAGGAAGGCAGCAGACACGGGGGTGGACGAGTGAATGAATCTTGGAGAACGCTGCTTCCCACCCGTGCTGCTTCCAGACCTGCCCAAAGTCCAGCCACATTCCAGCACTCAGCGCTTCAGGCGCTCTACGTTTCTCTTTCTGTTAAGCCTACTCATGTTTGTTTGTTTTCTTTAATGTTTGCAACCAAGAGTTCTAACTAACAAATTAATGTGATTAATTATTATTGGTATGCTGATTTGATAGTTATACAACATGTACACGAATGGAAAAATCAAATTGTACCCCATAAATGTGTACAATTACAATGTGTCAATTAAAAAAATTTTTAAATCAATATTAAAAAAAGTAATGCTTTTGCTTTAAATACATATTGCCAAACTGCCCTCCAGAAAGATGATCTAACACATAATAGTATAATTTATAATTTACAATAATCCCCTCAATCAGATTTAAGAACGTCTGCTTCTGACATCCCTGCCCACAATGGATATTGATTTTTTTAATAACCTTGGCCAGTGAGTCTGACACATATATGATGCTAATATATATTTGTTGAATTTATAAATTAATGAATTATTGCTCATTTATGTTTCATTTGTCAGTTACCCAATTGTGCCCAGTTTTCTGTTGGTATATTTATCTTTTACTTACGGATTTCTAAGAGTGTCTTGTCTATCTTTGTTTTTCCAATATATTAAATATATTTTCCTATTAAAAATTATTGTTAATATAACAATTGAAGTGGATACAGTACAAATTTTTACCTATTTTATTATACAAGTAAAGATGACAATTGCATTTAATGTTAAATAGGCCAATGACAACACATTTTTGTTCTTAAATTCTTTCCACTATAAGAATTCATATGCAGCAACATTTGAAAACATTGAGCTTTGACAATGGGCGTAACAAGGTGCATAGCAGCGGTGGGCAGGCTTGTTTTGACCGTGAGCAAATTCAGGAAAAAGCAAAAATGCCTACAGGCTATATTTCTCTTTCATTCGAAATGGCTTTATTGTTGATCCTCTGGGGGAAATTTATTTTTACAACTCAGGTGACATATTTATTGAAGAGAAGAATACCAATGAGAAAACTATGTTTTTCAGCTTCTAAAATATTATAAGATGAGCCAGTTTGAGAATTAGTGACACCGGACAGCTTTTTCTAATTGTTTGCCTTTTATGTTTGGACTGTACCTTAACTTTCGTCATATGAGTTCATCTGCATTAATCCCAATTATCCTCTTATTTCTCCAACCCCCACCCCCAAAAAACTAGTTCAGGCTGTATTATTATCCCGTGCAACATATGGAGAAAGTGAGGCTCGTGGAAGTTTCAAAGCATGTCTGTGCATTCTCTGACATTCTTCTCATCAAGAAGAAGGATCTATATCCCCTCCCTGGAACAGGGGCCACACCTTTGACTGACTTCATGAGTATCATGTGGTTGAGGTGACACTGCATGACTTGTGAGGCTGGATCACAAAGGACAGTTGACATTCACCTGCCTTTCTCCCGGCACAAGTGCCTTTGGAGCCTGAGCCTTCATGTGAAAAGTCCAGCTACCCTGAAGCCACCCTGCTGGGAGTCCCCAGGGAGGGAGCACTCTGTGATTGGGAGAGGTGGCTGAGGAGCCCCAGATGTTCCAGCTCCAGCTGTTCAGGGCTTCCCAGGCCAGGCACCAGACAATACCAGTGGAAAGGCCTTCAAGAGAACTCCAGCCCTGACCCCTGTCTGACTGTCACTGCACGAGGAACAAAACCTGCCTGGCTGAGCCCAGTCAGCCCCGAAATCAGTGAAAGATAATAACAGTAAACGCTTGCTGTTGTTATACCACGACCCTTGGAGTGGTTTGCTGTGCTGCAAGCTTTAAAAGACATAACTTCCCAAGATTACTCAGGAATTTCCCTGTGGAGCTGGGTCTGGAACCAATGTTTTCCATTCAGTGCAATATTAACCAGACAACTGTGTTAGGCGCTAGGGACCCAAGAAGGATAAGGTGCTGCCCAAGCCCTCCGCCAGTCTGGGCCTCCTCCTCCCACCTTCATCGGGTGTCAGCTCCTCCTTGCTGGGGATGGGCAGGATGGATGAAACCCACCACGGCTGGTTTCCAGAAGGAACTGGCTCAGGGCAATTTGGCTATTCCTCTGTGCAGTGCTGTGTGCAGGTGGCTGTGTTTTGATCGGTGGGGCCGAGCTGCTGCCAGCCTTGGCTTCCTTGCAGTCCTTCTGATGTGCTGATAGGCTGTGTTTGCAGCTGGGCACAGGCAAAGCAGGCAGGTGCCATACAACCTGCATGCCGAGTGCTGCTTGGTTCTGACGAGTTACACCCAGCCTCTGGACTCACATTTGGCTGGATCTACAGCAAACATTTGTGTGTTCTGGGTGACGGCTGATCTCATCTAGCTTCTGTGCTAAGGTAAACGTTCCCTGTTAAAGTTCTAAATTTCCTCTGCTTCCTCCAAAGAGATTGGCAAAAAGGTATAAAATACATAAAGATCATTTTTACTTGTAGTGAACTCAGGGCTGCTGGGTAGCCAGCACTCACTCATCGCCCTGGAGTTGTGTTGCAGGGACCGTCTCTACAGAACACCATGCACATGGTGCCCCTGGGGTACAGCGCAGAGGTATTGTGCTCTAGGCAAAAATAAGGGTTGTTTTTGGTTTGGATTTTTTTTGTTTTTTATTTTATTCCTGAGGTATGTTGACCTAAAAAGAAACTGAAGCCAAATACATATAGGCAGGGTTTATTGAGCCAATATGATGATTGCAACTGGGGAGACGCACAGATCAAGCCGCCCTGAGAAATGTGTTCTGGAGAGGGCCAGCAGCAGTCTAACCCACAGCTTAGCACTTTGCAATCACAGGAAGAGGGAGAAATCAGAAGAGAGAGAGGACAGCCCCACCGAGTCATTGTCACCTCATGCATTTTTCTATTGGTTGTACATGCGAGAAATGTGTTCTGGAGAGGGCCAGCAGCAGTCTAACCCACAGCTTAGCACTTTGCAATCACAGGAAGAGGGAGAAATCAGAACAGAGAGAGGACAGCCCCACCGAGTCATTGTCACCTCATGCATTTTTCTATTGGTTGTACATGATGTATAGATTTGGGATTGTCACTAGGCTACGTCCTACATGCAGGGATCTAGGGTAATGGCTACAAGGAGTATGTTAGGTTAAGGTTATTTTACATTTTCCTGGCACCATTACGTCTGCTCCTAAGTAAAACGGTCTTATGATGACAATTTTCAGGACAGGTGAACGTGACTGCTGGCTTATCCCAGATCTCCCAAGGCACTGTAATTTAGCTGACCTGGTTAGAGCAGATTTTTTTGTTATCAGATACATGTTAGGCATTTTCAGTTAATACCCACATTTTCCATGAATTAAGTCAACAAATATTTGGCAAGTATTGATTTTATTAAATACCCCTTTTTTTTTTCTTAAATAGAGGAGCAGCTGGTCATGAAGTCAAAGACCAACTAAAATAATCCCCAAATTTATGTGTCTGTTTTCTAGGTTTTCTTTAGTCAGATTATCCCTGTACAGTTAAAGAGTTAAAGAGGCGGAGCAGGAGAGGAGGAGGAGGCTGTGAGTGTTGAAGGAGCGGAAGCTGCCCCCAAAGGTCAACGCAGATTATTGTTTTCATTAGGGTTTTAAAATACACCATTGCTGCATGTTAGGCAGTTAGCAATCATGAAACAGGCAGAGGCAGGCACAGAGCAGACTTTCCTAAATCATCTCTCACAAGCATCAGTTTGCTAAGATGTTAATAAGCATTTTCCAAAGGAAGATTTTCATTTTTCAAATACGTTTAGGACAGGCTGCCTCTTTCCTCCTAGTGAGTCACAGTTCATGTCAGCCTGCTAAGGGCTCTGGAAAGTCCCAGGGCAAGAGCAAAATGAAACACCCAAAACAAAAAGCTCGTTTGGCTCTGTTTAGCCTGGTACCCCCTAGAATCGGGAGCCCTTTTATTTAAATCACTGGTGAACAGGGCCCATGGAAGAGTGTGGGAAATCCTCTGATAGATGAGGTGACTGTAGGGTGGCCTCCACTGGCCACCTGTTAGGTCAGAGCGGGGCGCTGAGTAACACAAAACTCAGCCAGGTGGGAAAAGGTCTGGTTCTCTGGCATCCTGCTCTGGGGCAGGGAGAGAAACTTCCAGATTGAGTTTGAGCTGAAAATTGCTTTCCCCTTGCACCAAGGTCATAGCAACCCAGGCAAGTGGCCATACCACTGAGCATCCCCACCCCTGTAATGCCCAGGATATTGCTGTTTGCTTTCCATGTGCCCTTCCTGTGTGACCTGCTGTATGACCTCCCTGAGGCTCCGTTCTATTTTCACAGGCATTTCCATGCCCCCTCTGGCTAATTCCCGATTCCCCCAAAAGGAGGTGCCCAGGTCAGAAAGGAGGGTTTCAGAAATGCCCCCATCTTCCTCCTTGGACCTGGAGGCTCACACTGAGTCCAGAGGGTGCATTCCCAGGATGGAGAGGGGCGCCTGGTGGGGACTGATCCTGCTGTGAACATTCTGGTCCTGCTGCTGTGCTTTCCACACCACTGCCCGACACTGTTGCCATGGGTTTACTGATGCTGAGCCTCAGTTTCCTTCTATCCCAAGTGTCCTCATTTCAGGGTTGGGATAAGGAGTAAATAAAAGATTTAGAATATTAAGCACAATGCCTGGCCCATGACAGGTGCTCAACACATACTCGTTACTGATCGTTACTGGCCTTGCCTCTCTGTCTTACCAAGGCCTGTGCACGCTGAGGGTACAAACAAGGTCAGGTGAACAGGGCTGGTCTAAATTGCACTGATTTAGGCCCCTCTCTCACCTGCTGGACCTTTGCACATCCTCCACATGTAGGCTTCATGCCAGCATCTCTGTGACTCTCTGGAGGGTGTGTCCCAAGGACAAGCCTGCTTGTGCCCATGGTCACTGGAATCCCTACCACTAGCTGTCACAGCTCCGTGGGGCGCAGGAGTCTAACCCACAGCTTGGCCTGCCACAGCCACTCCCCAGTGGTGCTTACAGCCTCTGTACCGCCCACCTGCTCTGATGTCTGGCGAACAAACCGCTGTGGCTGCGACAAAAGTGTGCATAGAGTGGCCAGCTCTTTGTGTTGCTGGATGTTGAAGGGGTGCCGAGGAGGCTCCTTGAGACCTCCTAGGCTAGAATTTACTGACGAAGTTATTCCATTAAACAATATAGTCTTTTTTCTCCCTCGTAAAGGAGCTGGGTTAGGGACGCAGGCGGGGCGGACGGGTGGCAACTGCTTTCGCCCTGAACTTGGACTCTACGCTGTCTTCGGCAGTGGAGGCTTTCTGTCAGGGCCAGCTCACCGCCCCGACTCCTCTTCTCTTGGGAGGTGCCCTTCCTGGTGGTCTACATAGTTCTCTGGTAATGCCAGCCCCATGGGGGTCCAGCCCGCGTCCTCTTCCAGCAGAGTCTGGGGCCCGCGCTATGGTGCTGTCCTACCGGATCAGCCCCTCCTGCCTCTGTCCACAGAGGACTGGCCACTGTGGCCACCACAGGTTCTGCCCGGCTCCTGCTCGTGACTTTCTGATGACATTGCCAGGACTCAGCTCTTTCTGTTCCAGAGTGACAATTGTGGCAAATGACTTTAGGTAGCCTGGCCTCTAAGGGGAATGGAAAGAACCAGATCCAGTGAGCACCGACGTAATGCCAGGCACTGTGTCTAGACACCTGCCCTCACAGTGGCACTAGGATTCTCCTTCTGCAGAGGGGGTGATGGGAGCTTCCTCCGCCACTGGCAGGAGCCAGGCCTCACCCCAGAGTCTGGCTGGATTAAGTCCGTGCATGTCAGAGACCCGCGTCTCTATTCTCTAAGGGGGTCTTTGATCTCACATTCACACCTGACAGTCGAGACAACGCAAAGTGCCCCGAGAGCGTGTCTGAGTGTGACTCAGGACCGCCCTGTCCTTTGCTCTCACCATCACACCTGACAGTCGAGACAACGCAAAGTGCCCTGAGAGCGTGTCTGAGTGTGACTCAGGACCGCCCTGTCCTTTGCTCTCACCATCACACCTGACAGTCGAGACAACGCAAAGTGCCCCGAGAGCGTGTCTGAGTGTGACTCAGGACTGCACTGTCCGGCCCCCATGTTGCTGCCACATGTCCTGTACATGGCCCGGGACCCTTGCTCACTCTGGCACCTTTCTTTGGGGCCGCAGTCACTGTCAACGGACCCTCGTTGGGTGCGTCTCTTCATCCTGCATCCAAGGTCCTGATACTCTCCACCATGAACCCCCAGTTTATCCAAAGGCCCTAAGTCCCCTGAGTTCATGGGGCCCCGGTGGCCTGCCTTGCCATCCCTGGACCTTCTCCGGTGAGTGTGCAGACCACAGCCACTGTGGTCCCCGTGGAGCAGTAGCCCAGAGGAAGCACTTGATCAGTCCCTGCCAGTTTATGCTAAAAGCCATAATAAGAAACTCACGATGATGAACCTTGCCCTCAGCAGAACCCTCTGCTTGTTTCAAGAGCAATAGCTGGAGCGGCTGGGAAACCTCCGCTGTCCTGGCGTCCTGTTTATTGTTCCCATGGCTGCCTACCCAGCGATAGCACCGCTGGGACACACGCACAGAGCACGGGCATCACCATCATGAGTGCACTCAAAGCCCACCACATGCCCAGTGAGGTGCCAGGTACAGAGTGAGATCAAATAGAAGAAGGTTTTTTTAAATTTTATTTTACAGGGCATGAACCTGTAAAGAATTTGCAATTAACCAAGGAAGTGCACAGGGGAGCGAGAGCACAGCCACAGGCCGAGCGCAGGGGAGCGAGAGCACAGCCACAGGCC
>NW_007729687.1:114569-116247 GCF_000696425.1 Galeopterus variegatus
AGGTCCCTCAGTGTCACAGGGGATCGGTTCCAGGACCCCTGTGGACACCAACATCCACGGGCGGTCAAGGACCACAGTCATCTGGCAGCAGGAAGGGCCGACTTCTCCCGTCCTTGCCTTCTGCATCCCGTGAATACTGTATTTTTGATCTACGATTAGTCGAATCTGCAGATACGGAGCTCACAGAGACGGAGGGTGACTGTAATACAACTTTATATTTGCCTGTCACTCAGTCAATTTCAAAGACCCTGTAAGAGCACATGAGTTCGTGTGTGTGTGAGTTCGTGAGTGTGCGTGCGAGTGTGCGTGTGAGTGTGCGTGTGAGTTTGTGTGTGTGTGCGTGCGTGCTGTCTGCGTGATGTATGGATGTGGCTGTGCACGTGCGTCTGGCGGGTTTGTGTAGGCTGTTTATGGGGAGCTGTTCATCTGGTCATTGTGCAGGACAAAGGACTCAAACCTTGTAGTCAGACGAATGTCGCTTTCCATCCCTGCTCTGACACTCGTTAACTAAGTGACAATAAACGCGTTTCTCGACTTCTCCGAACCTGGGTTTCTTCTTGTGCAACATGTGGATAAAAGTATCTTTTTCATAGGTTTGTTATGGGAATGGAATGAGACAACAAACTTAAAACACCTTACAAACAAGAAATACTAAGAAAAAAAGCTATTTTTTCTTTTAATTAAAAAATTTTTAATTTACATGAAGTAATATTTCCTGATTTGGGTGTACAGTTAGGATGATTTCTGCAGATGCATAAAATTGTGTAACCACTACCACAACCAAGGTTTATGACCCCAAAATGTTTCCTCTAACTGCTTGTTTGGAGCAACTTCTCCCATTCCCAGCTCTTGGCAACCACTGATCTGTTCTAAGTCCTACAGTTTTGCCTTTTCCAGGATGTCACGTAAATCTATTTGCCATATGTGGTTTTTTGAGCCTCGCTTTTTAAGTTTAGCATAATGAATTTGAGATTCGTGCTGCATGTAACAACAGTTTTTTCCTTTTTATGGCTTAAATTGCTTATTCATTGTTTATCCATTCACTAGTTAAGAACATTTAAGTTCTTTCCAGCTATGGGTGATTATGGATAAAGCTGCTACTTAACATTTGCATACTGGCTTTGTGTGAACGCAAGTTTTCATTTCTTATGGATAACTACTTCAAAGTGGGATTGCTGGTACATTAGTAAGTATCTGTTTAACTTTACAAGAAACCACCAAACTTTTTCCCAAAATGCTCCAGTGGCTCTGAATCCTCACTAGCTTTGTCATCATCATAGTTTCTTAGAACTTTAGCCACCCTAAGAGGTGTGCAGTGGGATCCCATTGTGGTTTTAACTTGTATTTCCCTAATGACTAATGATATTTACTGTCTTTTCATGTGCTTTTTTATTATACATATATATTTTGGTTGAAGTGTCTGTTCAAATCTTTGACCTATTAAAAAATTGTTTTCTTAATGCTGTATTTTAGAGATCTTTATATACTCTGGGTACAAGTCTTTTGTCACTTATGTGATGTGCATATTTTTCCCCCTAGTCTGTGATTTTTCTTTGGATTCTTTTGACAATGTCATTTGCAGAAAAAATTCTTAATTTTTGATAAGTCCAATTCATCAATTTTTTCTTGTATGCATTATGTTTTGGTGTTCTACATAAGAATTTTTGCCTAATCCAAG
>NW_007729687.1:116616-118965 GCF_000696425.1 Galeopterus variegatus
CCCCCTAGTCTGTGATTTTTCTTTGGATTCTTTTGACAATGTCATTTGCAGAAAAAATTCTTAATTTTTGATAAGTCCAATTCATCAATTTTTTCTTGTATGCATTATGTTTTGGTGTTCTACATAAGAATTTTTGCCTAATCCAAGAATGTTATAATTTTCTCCTATATTTTCTTTAAAAAATTATACTTTTACACTTTATATTTAGTTCTATGATACATTTTGAGGTAATTTTGTTGAAAAGACTATCCTTTCTCTACTAATTGCCTTTGCACATTTTTCAAGATTCAATTGGACATATTTGTGTAGGTCCATTTCTGGACTCTAAGCATGTTTTGTTTGATTGTCTTATGTGTTTATTCTTTGATTACTTTAACTTGAAATCAAGTGGTGTGAGTTTTTCAACTTCGTTGTTTTTCAAACTTGTTTTTGCTGTTCCAGTTATTTTGTCCTTCCATGTACTTTATTATCAGCTTTTCAATATATACAAAACATTTTGCTGGGATTTTGATTATAATTACATTGAATCTATAAATTTGGGGAGAATTAACATCTTACCACTATTCCATGAACACAGCATATCTTTCAATTTATTTAGGTCTGTTTTTGGATTTAAAAAAAAATCAGGGTTTTTATTTTTAGCATATAGATCATACTAATATTACATTATTCTTAATATTTTATTTTATGGTGCTACTATAAATGGCACACTTGTAACATTTCAATATCAAATTGTTTATTGGTAGTATATAAAAATAAAATTAATTTTTGGATAGTGACCTTTTTAGTCAAATATAATTATTAGTTCTATGAGATGCTGGGGTTTTCTACATAGATGATCATGTTGCTTAAACAGAAAAAGTTTCATTTCTTCTTTTCTAATTTGTTTGCCTTTTATTTCTTTTTCTTGTCTCATTGCACTGGCCAAGACTTCCAGTACAATGTTGTATAAATGTGGTAAGAGCAAAAATTTTTGACTTCAGGAAGTAGGACTGGACACAGACTTCATGAATATGACCCCAAAAGCATGGGCAACCAAAGGAAAAATAAACAAATGGGATTATATCAAACTAAAAAGCTTCTGCACAGCAAAAGAAACAATTAACAGAGCTAAAAGACAACCAACGGAGAAAATATTTGCAAAATATACACCTGACAAAGGATTGATATCCAGAATATACAAGGAACTGAAACAACTTTACAATAAAAAAACAAGTANAATTATATTAAGTGAAATGAGTCAGGCACAGAAAGAGAAATATCACATGTTCTCTCTTATTGGTGGGAGATAAAAATAAATAAATAAATACACAAACATCTGGTGGGGGGGAAGAAGACACAACAATCACAATTCCTTGAAGTTGTTAGGACAAGTGAACAGAAAGGAGGTTGTTGGGAGGGAGTGGGGAGTGGGAAGAGGGAGGGAGGTTTCGGTGATGGGCCACAATAATCAACCACAGTGTATATTGACANGGGGGGGAAGAAGACACAACAATCACAATTCCTTGAAGTTGTTAGGACAAGTGAACAGAAAGGAGGTTGTTGGGAGGGAGTGGGGAGAGGGAAGAGGGAGGGAGGTTTCGGTGATGGGCCACAATAATCAACCACAGTGTATATTGACAAAATAAAATTATATTAAAAAAAAATAAAAGTAAAAAATTAAAATTTAAAATTTAAAAATTTAAAAAATTTTTTAAAATTAAAAAAAAAGTGGTAAGAGCAAAAATCTTTGACTTGTTCCTTATTTTGGGGGAAAGAATTCAGTCTTTTTCTATTAAGTATAAAATTAATTAGACCCTTTTTTTAGCCACACTTTATCAATTAAGAGAGTTTCCTTCTCTAACTAGTTTGCTAAGAATTTTAATCATGAATAGAAAATAAAATTTTCAAATGTGTTTTCTGTATCTTTTGAGACAATCATGTTTTTTCTTCCTTAATGTATTAAGATGATGAATGACACTGACTGATTTATAAATGTTGAACCAGTCTTGCATTCCAAGATAAACCCCACATCATGGTGTACTATCCTTTTTAAATATTGCTGGAATGGATTTGCCAAAATGTTGTTTAGAATTTTTTAATCTATATTTATGAGGAATATTGATCTGGTTTTGGTATAATTCTAGCCTAATAAAATGAGTTGTGAAGTATTTCTTTTTAAATTTCTAGACAAAATTGTTTAGGTTTGTTATTATTTCTTCCTGAATGTTTAGGAGAATTACCCAGTGAAACTATCTGGACCTAGAATTTTCTTTTTGGAATATTTAAGTACAAACTCAATTTCTTTAATAGATATAACATAAATCATATGTAATTTATATTTCCTGAGTTTTTGTAGTTTGTGTTTTT
>NW_007729687.1:119872-121845 GCF_000696425.1 Galeopterus variegatus
ATAGATATAACATAAATCATATGTAATTTATATTTCCTGAGTTTTTGTAGTTTGTGTTTTTTTAGGAATTGGTTCATTTTATCTAAGTTGTCAAGTTTATAGGAATAGAGTTGTTTTTTTTAGGTTCTGTGGTGACATCCACTCTTTCATTCCTGACACTTAGTTTTTGTCTCCTCTCTCTTGGTCAGTTTAGCTAGACGTTTATGCATTTTATTTATATTTTCATTGGCCTTGTCTATTGCTTTTCTGTTTTCACTTTCACTGATTTTTACTACTATTTTTATTGTTTCCTTCCTTCTGCTTTCTTTGGGTTTAATTTGTTCTTTCCTAGTTTCTTAATGTGGAAGCTTAGATTATTGATTTGAGACTTTCTTTTCTAATATGAGCATTTAGTGCTCAAATTTTCTTCTAAGAACTTCCCACAATTTTTTGTAAGTTGCATTTTCATCGTTATTTATTTTAAAACATTTTCTTATATCCCTTAAAACTTTTTTGACCAATGGGCTACTTAGAATTCTATTGTTTACCTTTCAAATGTTTGGGTATTTTCCAGATATGCTCCCATTTTAGCATTTTTCTTCAAAAATGTATGGTCATATGCACCTATTATTATCAGCATATTTGGTAAGCTTTTAAATATTTAAAAAAATTTAAGGTGTATTTAATGGTCCAGAATATAACCAATATGGGCACTTGAAAAGAATGTGCATTTTGCTGTTTTGAAGTGGGTTGGCCCCTGTTGATGGTTTTTCTCTTGAGAACGGAACTGGCCACATTTTCCTGTTTCTTTGTATGTCAAGTAATTTTGGATTGTATTCTAGACAATCTGATATTATGCTGTGGGACTCTGAGTCCTGTTAAAATTCTCTGGAAAATGTTGATTTTTTATTTATTTGTTTTAGTAGTGAATCAATCTATTTAGGTACAGATAAAAAGTTCTGTGCGACAGTGGTTTCACTATCCGGTCAGGTCTCACAGTGGGTGCGATGTTGCTTTGGGTCTGTTTCATGAATGCATAGCTCAGTCACTAGTCCAGAGCTTGTGTTGATTTGTACGTAGAATTAATTTCCTTGCCCCATTCACTCCTCTCCAGGATTTCCCTCATACTCTCCAGCTCTGAAGAGCACCTGTGCCTGCTTCCTCTGTCCAGAAAGATGGGTTCCTTTTAGAATTTTATACCAACCACTCTGTTATGCAATTTCACGTGACTGGAGCCACTCTCGGGGTAAAGCAGTGAGAAAAAAAGAGAAAACAAAGGCAGGATTCCTCCTGTACACTTGAGAGCACAGGGAGCTCTTTTGCAAGATCCTCTGACCAGAGACAGAGAGGCAGGTTTTTTTCTCAGTGTTTTAAGTGCTGATGCCACGGCCACTGCTGTGCAGCTCCAGACTGCGAGGTAGAAAAAGAGAGAAAAAGTTGGGATGTGTTGTGCACTCTCTAGCTCACAGAGGCCCTTTTTCCTGCTCTGGTTAAACAAAGGAAGTTTCTCTCAGAGTTTTGATGTCGGTGCCTGCTGCACAGTTCCATAACTGGGGCCACTTTCAGGTCGAAGCAGTGAGATAGAAAGGAAAAATAACTTAGTATACTCGTCCCAATACTGGTTTTTCTTCAAGTTTTGACTTTTCTCTCCAACTTACCCTCTGTTGTTTCCTTTTCAGAGTCCTGAAGTAGTTGCTTTTTGTATTCGTTTTTAACTATAATCAGTGAGAGAGACAGGATTTAAAGGACTTATTTTATCTTGGCCAGCAACAGCCACTTGAGTAACATTTAACATCTAATAATCATCGAATTCTATATGCAATTCACATCTCCCTGTCTTCTCCTCTTTGGGAAAGCTTTTAAGACAATGGGATAGTGGGAATTCTGGAGACATGGTGGGATCCGATGTATGTTTTCACTTGGAGAAGCCGAAGCGGCTTTGGGAGGTGACTGTTTTCTGGAGTCGTTTGCATACTAGTAGTTTCAGTTTCCCG
>NW_007729687.1:122659-140985 GCF_000696425.1 Galeopterus variegatus
GCGGCTTTGGGAGGTGACTGTTTTCTGGAGTCGTTTGCATACTAGTAGTTTCAGTTTCCCGTGAACCACGCGGATCTGATGTCCCATTTTATGTTCACGCTCTGGAAACATATCCTAATGTGACTGTCGCCCTTGCTCGTAATCCTTGGTGTGATGGTTGCTTTGTGTGTCTGTCCCCTCACTGAGCTTCCTTGGGGACAGAATGTCTCTCTGTCTCTGAGCTCCTAGCACAGTTTCTGGCACATACCAGGAATGTGATCATTTTCAGAAGAATTGTCTGACCTTTCTGTAAAATTGGCTTCCAGATTCTTGGCACAACGGACAGCATTTTTCTCGTCCTGTTGGACGTGCGTGACAAAGTACGTCCCTCTCTCCCAGAACAGTCCTGTCATCACAGCCCTCAGCATCACGGAGCTGGCGGGAAGGGTCACAGTGGGTCTGCTTCGGGGACAGGGAAACGACAGGGAACGTCAGGCGTCTTCCTGTGCACCCTACAGTGACTGAGCACCGTGGAGAAGCTGATGGAGAACGTGGGCCGGCCCGTGCTCAGGGCGGCAGGTCCGATCTCGGTTGTCCTACGTCACAGTCACTCCTGTCCCTTCTGCGAGAGGACATCACATAAGAACGTCTTCCTGACCTCCTCTGGGCCTCCGGCTGCGCAAGCGACAGAACGTTCTGCCGAACCTGCCTTTTCCTTCCTGCTGCGGAGCAGGAGCCTTGAAAACGCCCGTCGGCTTCAGGACAGAAGGGCGGGGTCTCCGTGGCACCGTCACGCCGCTCCCATCCGGTCCCCAGAGCTTCCCACCGTGGGGCCTGGCACGGTGCCCGGAGGCTGCGTCCGGCCCGTCGGCCGCCTTCCCTCCCCGCTCCACCCTGGGCTCGGTGGACACTGGTCCCACCCCGGGGCAGGTGCATCCCTGCCCTGGTCTCTAGGCCTGCACCAAGCCTGAGACGGTTTGGGAGGAGAGCTGTGACGGAGTTTGGATGCGATGTCCCCACAAAGCCCGTGTGGAAACCTGCTTCCCATCGTGGCAGTGTGTGGAGGTGTTTGGGTCATGGGGCTGGACCCCTCATGAATGGGTTAGTGCCCTCTCTCCGGTGGTGAGTGGGGTCTCTGTGAGTTCCCTGGAGAGCTGGTTGTTAACAGGAGCCTGGCACCTCCCTGTCTCTTGCTTCCTCTGCCATGTGATCTCGGACTGGCTGCCTGACGTTTTCCACCATGAGTAGAAGCAGCCTGAGGCCCACACCAGATGCAGCTGTCCCAGAATCGTGAGCCAAATAAACCTCCGTTCTGTACACATTACCCAGGCTCAGGTATTCTGCTACAGCCACACAAGAACAGACTAACACAAAGTGGGTAATTTGTTTGGTTTGCAATTTTTGAGACAATTCTTGAGGTGATGACCTTTGGAACCTAAGTTCTTTAACTACAGAGTTTGTGTCTTTTTTTCCCCTTGCAGGAGTGCCATTGCCTTTATTCTCAGTCACTCCTTGTCCTTCATGTTCTCCACCACCTGGCCCCAAATATAAAATGACAACCCTCGAGTCCCTCACTTTCTAGACATCCAGTTCCATTTCCCCTTAGATAAAGGACTTCCATCCAGGACCCTTTGGTTTTTGCTTGATTGTATCAGTGGTTCAGACAGACCCACCCAGATCTAATTGAAAACCTCGCTCCTTTCTAGCTGGGAGACTTGAGGAATGACACATGCCATCTCTGGGACCTGATTTTCCCACTTGTAAAACAACTTTACCAAGACGTTCTAAGATTAAATTACATAAAGTATAAAGAGCTTAGCACACAGCAGGCCTGTACCTGAGGGCTTCCAATTATTATTATTTTTCAGTTGCGTCTGCCTGTCCGTGTCCTCCGTGGCTGGTTTCCCCTGCTCTTCAGACTTCCCTTTCTTTGATGGCACATCACTGAGTCCAGGGCTGAAAGAGCCAGGCGCTGCCCCGCTCTCACGTTCAGGTTTACTCTATCTCCACTGGGACTCGGTGGTCATCCATGGATTTCTGGTCCTACCTCAATGACTTTTCCTGACTTTTCTCTGCCTTACTCAGCCTTCTGTTTCTTAAGCCCCCGATTGATTCATGTGAGAAAGCAAAATCACACAATGCAAATTCTGCAAGGACAGCTTCACTCAAAGGTAAGTGATAACATCCTACATTGCTCAGTAAATGACTGGATGCTGACGGTTGTGTACATCATCGACTAACATGAATGAATGGTTTAGAAACTCTAGAAATAGATTGTTCCATTTTTCTCTACTTGATGTCTTTGCATTAGAATATGCTCACAATATTAAAACTATTGTAAATGAATGGCAATCCTTATGTTATATATGTTTTACCGCAATAAGAAAAAGGGAAAAAAATAAGTATGTGAAATAATGTGTATGTTAATTAGCTTGACTTAGCCATTCCACAACGTGTACGTATTTCAAAACATCAGATTGAGCACTGTAATGATATACAATTTTTATTTGCAATTAAATTTTTAATAAAAGAAAGAAAAAATATGAAGAAGTTTAGACCAAGTGGTTGGCACTGATTATGTACGGAGAAGCCCACCAACGCTGACGGAGGAGAAAAGGATGGGAGGGTAGAGCTGAGCTAATCGTAGGAGAAGGGAAAAGCTACAATAGGAAGACTATATACATTACAGCACCTTATTTATGCATTTAGCAAAAAAAAAAGTATATTAATATGTCTATATAATAAAGAAATTAATAACTAAAACCCCAAAACTATCCACAAATAGATTTGTGGATTTTACTAATGATAAGGTATTTATTGTCTTTTTTTTTTTGGTGGCCAGTACAGGGATCTAAAGCCTTGATCCTGAGCTAAGTGGCCAGCCCCTTGTGTTTGCGGTCTTTGGATCTGAGTCAGTTTACGTCTACTCTCTGGAAAGGAAAGCCTTTCAGTGGTGCTGCCGCATGAAGCATCAAATACAGAACAGATAGAGATGAATCTTACGGTGAATCAGAGGAAAAGAATCATGGCTGCATTAGGAATTGAGTCATCAGTTTATAACACCAGAAGGCTCTTTACTTCAACTTTGTAAACATAATAAAGGTAAAGTTAAGAATGACTGGACGCATAATTAAAAAGGAAGTGGGCAGGCAGTTTGCTCAGTTGGTTAGAGTGTGGTGCTAACAACAAGATCCAGAGTGGATCCCTACCAGCCAGCCACCAAGGGGAAAAAAAAAAAAGGAACTGGATAAAGTTCATTACAGCATTAACTTGAGCAAAATATGTGCAACAAACTCTAGGCGTTCTACCTTCCTTAACCCTCACGTTGAAGGAGACCCTTTTCACGTATGGATTGCTCGTCTCTTTGGCTCGTGTGTGCCTCTGCACCCGTCCCATGCAGACTTAAGCTGAATGGCATTCTTTATGTCAGGACCGTCTTCAGTTACTGCACAATGATCTAACCTTTGAGAAAAGAATTTATATCACATGCATTGTTAAAAGCTGCTGCTGCTGTTACTGTTGCTGCTGCTGCTGTGACCTCTTTTCCTAACACATGCTGTTAAATAGGTGTTCTGGACTGGACTGTGTACTCCCCGTTCATATTTTGAAGGCCTAATCCCTAGTAATTCAGAATGTGACTGTGTTTGAAGATAGGGTCTTAGAAGAGGTAATTAAGGTTGCATGAGTTCGACGGGATGGGTCCTAGTGCGACAGGAGCGCTATCCTGATAAGAAGAGGAGATTAAGGGCCGACCCTGTGGCTTACTCAGGAGAGTGCGGCGCTGGGAGCGCAGTGGCACAGGTAGTGCCGAGGCCGCGGGTTCGGATCCTATATAGGGATGGCCGGTGCACTCACTGGCTGAGCGTGGTGCGGTCGACACAAGCCAAGGGTTATGATCCCCTTACCGGTCACAAAAATAAAATAAAATAAAATAAAATAAAAAGAAGAGGAGATTAAGACACAGACGCACACAGAGGGAAGGCTGGAGACAGAGGGAGGACAGGGCTGTCTGCAAGTCGAGGGGAGGCTCCAGAAGAAACCAACCCCGCCAACACCTTGATCTTGACTTCTAGCCTCCAGAACTGTGAAAAGCTTAACTTCTGTAGTTTAAGCCGCCCAGTCTGTGGTGTTTCGTTACGGCAGCCCTGATGGCTCCTAAAGGTCCCCGGGGTGGCACTTCATTTTGGTGCTCTGTGTTCTGGCCAGTCGTGTCTGTCGTCTTCCCTTATGTGGAAACGGGCCTCTGATGGCCAAAAGCACGGCCCGGCCCGTATGAAGAACCTCTCGTGATCCTGGGTCTTTGGGGATTCACTCGCGGTGGTCAGGTCGTGCCTGCAAAGTCACTGTGAAGGACGGCAGTAAAATGCCAAGTGAGCTGCGGAGAAGGAAGGACCACAGTGGTCAGGGAGACTGTGCGTTATGAGAGAGACCCTGTGGTCAAGAAAGGCTTCAGAGTAGGACGGTTTGGGCTGGACCTTGAAATGTGGAGAGCTTGGAGAATGCGGGGAGGGACCAGTATGAGCCAGAAGCTCGACAGAGGGTTCTGACTCGGCTCGTGTGCACGAGTGTGGCAGGCGGGACTGGGAACGCCGCAGGTCTTCAGTGCCTCGGAGAGTGGGAGCCACGGAACGTTCTGAGCAGGAGGGTGGCCTGAACGCACGACAGCCAGTGTCTCAGAAGGTGATCTGCGGTGGGGCGAAGGACACTGCAAAGGGAGCGAGTGCTGGACACCGGGTGCAGGGAAGCTACTCCTAGGGTCCCTGCACCCGGTGGAGGGAAGCGACCAGGCTCAGGCCTCTGAGCGGGGACGGGAAGCATCGGCAGGAGCGGCCCCGGGAGGGGGAGGACAGTGCAGCGCTGACCTTTCACATCTTGATTAAAAAGCAAGGTTAGTGGTGGTTATTTCCACTTGACTGATGGAAACACCAAGGCATAACAGATTTGCCCGTGGTTGCTAAAATGGCTCGGGCCAATGAAAACGAAAGTTCCTTCTCGTTTGTCCTCCTTGGTAGGTGGCCCTTACCGGATTTGCTACTGCCATCATGTCACTTTTAAAAAGTCATCAATGAAATTTCCTGCCCAGATAAATCTGTCATTTCTTTATTCTTACCTTTACTTTATAAAGGTATACACCTATTTATACCTTTACTCGCAAATCCTAATTGGCTCCTTTACCTTCGAAACATCACACCTGTTTTTCAGACTACCAGAGGCAGACAGAGGGGTGAGGGTGCCCTCGGGAGAAACCCATCAGCTGCAGCTACCACGATTAGCTGCTTACTAAGCACCTTCTTTAAACCGGGCCCTCTGCTGCACACACACAGCACTTCATCTCCACGGCAGCCTGTGGGAAAGGCGGTATCGCCCTCACTTTACAGGTGATTAAACTGATCGTGGAAATTAACTTGCCTGAGCTCGCGTGACGGGCAGGTGCAGAACGAGGGCTCCAAGCCAGGTACACACAGCACTGCATCTCCACGGCAGCCTGTGGGAAAGGCGGTATCGCCCTCACTTTACAGGTGATTAAACTGATCATGGAAATTAACTTGCCTGAGCTCGCGTGACGGGCAGGTGCAGAACGAGGGCTCCAAGCCAGGTGCACCTGACCCCAACCCCACGCCCTGGTTTGAAGGTAGCTCCGTTTCCACCGTCTGCCTGTGTCACTGCTCCTTTTATCACCAGCCACAGGAGAGACTCCAAAGCACTGTGTACCTGAGCTACACTAGATCGGGTTCAAGGTCTACGTGTGTTATTAAAAGACCTTCAACTTAAGTTTCCAGAGGGCCCACCTTGAAAAAGCATTGAATGGAAACTTTGTTCCTTTCTGAATGATGCATATGTTGCTATCCAGTCTGTTTGCTACCCAATTTAACTTCCAGTTTTTCAGCAATGAGTATTTTTACTATTTTATGTATCTTCTAAAATTTCCTGTGGAGACAGACTTTTGTAGAACTCCGTAGCTCACATATTTTCCATCTAAATTTAAAAAATTCAGTTGACTGGACTATTTTTTTCCTCTGTTTTAAACTGCTTCTTTTCTCTCCTCCCCCTGAAATAAAAGCCTCAGTGCCTGTGAGTCCTACACAAATCCCCGAATCTATAGAGCCCAAAGGCCCCTGAGATCATCTAAACTAGAGTAAGTGTCGCAGGACAGGTGTTGTGCTGGTCAGGCAAGGGAGAAGCAGCCTCAGACAGGAGCGAGCTGTCCCTCATGAAGCAGCTCTTCCTTCAAAGAAACAGGGTCATATGTGCAGCTACTTTTTTTCTTTGAATTTCAAGACCCCATTGATTTCCCTTATTTGCCCAGTTCTGGTTTTTCCCAGAAGCTGTGTGTGTGGAATCTGTTTGTAGGTATAAATTCATTCAGAAAACATTTACCAAGTACCTAAAAGAAGCCGGGTATTGACCTCAGTCTTGGGCGTGCAAAGGAACTGCTCTCCCATGAGGGCGTGCTGTGTACCCTCAGGACAGAGAAGGTTGGGCAGAGCCAGAGGCACTGAAATGCTGTAGGTCCTGGAGTGGGAGCCGGGATCAGTACAGTGGAGACCGAAGAGAGGGTGCGGAAATCTCATTCTTGCTTAGGCTTTTGATCTGGAGGACACGACAGGTAACTTTGCGGCCAGTCTTTGCCTGCTTTCGCTGTCCTCACACTTACCTTGCATGTGCGGCGTCGCTGTACGCTCAGAGAGAAAATTCTCACAAGGCCGGACTTCTCGCCCTCACTCTGGTGACTATATGAACTGTCCTGCAGGAGGGAGTGGTTTTGATGGAAGCGATGTCTCCTCACTGGTGGCCCCTTCTGCCTCTCTGTGACACCGTTACGATGGCTTTGCTCTGGCCCAGAAGAGCTGTGGACAAATCGAATATGGGTATGGATTTTTGTGTGTGAAATTAAGGTTTAAGTTTGTTTTTCCTCGGGTGGTGGCAGCAGCAGGAAAATGATGCCCGGAGAAAATCGCCCGTGGCAGTGAGTGAAAGGCCCGGTCGGTGCTGGGGGCAGAGCGTGGGGAGGCCACGTGGGGCGGGATTGAACCCCAACCTGGACGCACGGTCTGAGAACCTGGTCTCACGGTCCACGTCTCCTATTACTGCTGCACATCATGGCTCTGCCCGATCACACGAACAAGAGGTTGGGGTGAGCCGTTCCAACAGGAGCGCCCGGACGGCTCAGCCCCCACGTCCCTCCCTGTCCCCCGCGTCCCTTCCTTCCCCACCCTCCCCTCTGCTCCCCTTGTCTGCAGAGCAGGAGTGGGACAGACGGGCAGCGACAGGAACTCATGCAGGGAGCAAGCGACGAGCCTGCGCAGGCCTCTGTTCCCTTTTTGGTTTCTGACTCTCTCCCAAGGCAAAACCATCTGCTACAAAAACAGGAGTTTAGAGAAACGTTTACAAACTCCCTCTAAAAGCCAACAGAAACAGCCACCTTCACCCAACCGGGCTTTGCCATTACGTAAACTCTGTACACCGAGCATCACCTCCCTTGATGGTGTTTGGACTCACTTCCAGTGGAGACGCAGCTCTTTATTTCTTGATTTGCTTTTTCCTCACTAGTGAGAAGTCAGAGCCAAGGCTCGGAAAGCCTGGGGTTGTTGGGTTTTCTATTTTACACCTGGAAAGTAAGCCCACCTGAGTAAATGCGATTATTTTAAAACTTAAAACCACAGTACCACTACCCTGTAGCAACGGGCTATTTTGCAATATAAACTACACATCGGTAGAGTTAGGCTGTATGCAGCTTTTAATTTCCAGCACAATGGCGTTTTAAAATTAAAGATATAAATTAGCCCTCGTTAGAGAAACAGCACAGTAGTAAATCTCTCCCAAATTGGCAGAGCGAAATACAGACAGTGAAGTCTAGAGAGGACAGACAGCCCCTAAAGTATAAGCAAACCACTGAGCGGAGAACAGAAGCCCCGTCCGCCGGGAGCTGCTCTGTGCTGACCTTGAAGCCATCAGCTCCTGGACCGAGCACCACCACCACCACCAACTGATTGAGAGCTTCCTCTACCTTACATGCTTTCCATAAATTACTTTATTTTTCCCCCAAAACATCATTTTTAAGGGAGATACTTTTAACGTATCCATTTTGCAGATGATGAAATTTTAAAACGTTAAATAAATTGCCCAGCTACTAGGTGGTGGAGGAGGGATTCAAATCCAGTCTTAATTTACGGACTAGTATTTTGAACTTCAACCCGAGAGCAGCCCACAGAGTGATGAATACTTCAAAAAGAACTAAGAAAACACTGAAATATTTTGGGGAAAATTCAGCCCTATAAGCAGGGATTGCAAACAGTAAAAGTGACCCAGAGGGATCACTAACCACCCTGTCTTTAAAATTATCCTATATTTTAGCCAGTTATTTTCCACGTTATTCCTTCATGCAATGTTTACAGAGCACCTACTGTATGCTGGGTACTGCGTTGGTGGAAAACAGAAATAAATAAATATTTTAGTAGTTACAGCTCAATAGAGACTCCTAAAGGTAAACAGATCATCTTCAAATGATCAAACAATGTGACAAATGGAGTGGCCTTAGCGGACTGCAGAGGGGATGGTCAGCACTGGCTTCAGAGGGGACTTCTGAGCAGAGACTGGAAGGATAAATGGGAGGACACATGGGAGGAGGACAGAGAAGGTCTTCATAGGCGGAAGGACGGACCGGTGTGAGCACAGGCAGGAAAGAGCTGCTGCAAACTTCAGGCCGTTCATTGTTCCTGAAGTGAACGGTGTGACGCTGGGGCCGTCAGTGATCCTGGAGAGGAGGCAGGAGGCAAAGCGGAGGCTCCTGAGGCCCTGGAGGGAGGGGGCCTGGGAAACGCAGAGATGGGTGGACAGGAGGGAAGAGCCAGGAGGGGGCATCCTCTGAGATCGTCACAGCTCGACAGTGTGGTGCATGCCCTTGAGTTCCCTGTTTCTCCCATTTTTGGTCAAAACACATGCAAACCTTAACACTTTCTGAAGGTGAGCAGTTATCCATGGCGAATGTTGTAATATTTCCCAGCCAGCAGATGGCACCAAGTATACAGGAAATGAGCGCTTCGCACAGAACTTTTTTACTGATTTCCTCCTACTTATTCTAAATGAAATTAATCCAGTTTTTATAATAGAGTGAGTCATTTAACTAAGTACGGGGAATAGACAAGAACTGTAGTTCCGATCACGACTGTTTTGCTTTCCACAATATTGTGAAGAGTCTGACATAACCATTGTTCACTTAAACTCATCGGGATTGGCTGGAGGAGTTTCATGACCAAATGTGGGTGTTCAACTCCTTATGGGAGTGTACGTGTGTCGTGTACTATGCCCCCAAGGTCCGGACGCTCGGCCTCTGCCATTCTCAGGGCACTTTTCTTCACTCTAGGGACTCTAACATTTGAGTAGGCTCCAGAACTGACACGGGACGGGCATCTCATAGGCGTGCTGTCCCCTGACCTGACAATGGCTACTGTGCTGTGACCTCCAAGGGATCCCCTCTGGGATCCTATTAAGGTTGTCAAATGAATAACTGCCCTGATGGCACCGTCTCTGGGCAATCAGGAAAACAGGAAATAAGGGTGAAGGGGTGAATCTAGGCAGGGGTAACAGCTGTTAGAGATGGGGGTGCAGGATTGGGTGGGGAAGCCCCCAGGCTGTGAAAGGACAGCAGGCCGGGAGAGCCTGCATCTACAGGGGACACGGTCTCGCTGACCAGGTCTTGGCTTACTCAGTGAAGGGCTTCAAAGCAAAGGCTGCCTGTCCAAGGAGTCCAGCATCGGGCAGAACGCCAGGCCCCTTACCCCGCCTTGCCTAGTCATTGGCTGGGGACTGCTGGGAAGGTGACCTCAGGTTGACAGATGCTGATGGTCCTGCAGTTGGTGGCTGTCAGTTGAGCATACTCTCTGCAGCTGGGCAGCAAGTTCCCTCTCAGAGGAAGGTCCAAGGGGGAGGTGCGCTTTTGTGGCTGCCACACCATCCTAAAGAAGTCACTCTCCTGTTTAGGACCCCTTTGTACTTCTTAGGCCTCTCTGAGGAAGCTGTGTGAACAGGCTCTTTCCTTCCCAGTAGCTGAGGTGCTATTTTTGTATAGAAGTTAATTCTTAGATCCTCCGGGTATGGTTCAATCCAGTATGGTCCATGAAGGGGCTGTGCAGCTTCATCTGACTAATCTCAATTTCGATATATGTTATATGCAGCTCTTGGATGGAATTTTAAAAGTAAGGGCCATTGTCTATGGACACAAAAGGCTACAAATGAATTTTAATCTCAGGTGAGCATAATAAGGAAGTCAGTACCTGCAAAAGCTCCTCTATAACGTGATTTAAAGTCAAATATGAGGGTACATCAAAACTTCGTGGAAAAATAGAACTGTAAGATAATGTGAATCTTTACTTGAATGTTTTGAAGTACCTCATGTAAATGATCTTGATCATGCACTTCGTAATGCATATGTCTACGTGGAAGATCTTGTTTGATCCTCATGATTCCGTGAAGATGAAGAAACGGATCCTGTGAGTTAACTGACTGTCTTCCCACTCCCGAGGCCCTGTCTTCCTTTAGGCCCTGCGACCTGCATGACCCGCTCCTGTCTCTCTCCGGCTTGTGCTGAGCACCTCCCGTGCACACGCTCTCACTGAACCCAGCTGCAGCTCCTCGACGGCGCCACAGCCCCAGCGGTCCTGAGCTTTGCACATGCTGCTCCCTGTCCTGGAGCAATGTGTCCCTCACTTACTTCCTTACTTCCTACCTTTCCTTCAAGATACAGATCAGGCAGCCTCTAAGACAGTCTGAGATGACCTAGTCTACTGAAGTGTCCCTCTGTTGTGTGCCAGCATTGATCATAGTGATTATCACCCACTAGCTTCTATGCTAGTGAAAATATTAAAAAATGGAGAGGGCCTTTAAAGAATATATGGACAGGGGCTGGCCAGTTAGCTCAGTTGGTTAAAATGTGGTGTTATGACACCAAGGTCAAGGATTTGGGTCCCTGTACAGGCCAGCTGTCCCCCCAAAAAGGAGCACAGGGACAGACTCTTGCATATTGTCTCTGGATAGTTGGCAGACAATGTATGTTGAATAAAACAAAGAACTCTAAGAATCGCAGGGTATACAAAGAGGAATTAAATAGCAAATGTTAATATTTGACTAGATTTTATTTCAACAAAAAGCAGTTTCCTATTGAACATTACTGAAACCTATGCTATGGATTTAAAAAAAAACTTTTTGGATCATGTGCTAAGTAGGTACATTTTCTATTTTTTTCTAATATTTGTAGTTACCACAGGAAGAGATGAAAAATAGTAATATAATTCAAAAGAAACAGGGAGATTAATCTGGAGTTCTAATCAATGTAGTGCTGAAAGCTGGGTAATAAAAATCTCCTTTTTAAAAAATTAAAAACACATTTAATTTGTATTTTTGCTATACATGATAGAACATGGGTGTTTGATATACAAAGGTCATCAAACACTGATGGGCTGGGTTGCAAAAACAGAATTCTCAGCATATGGAGGCTATTTTAAGGCCATGAAGAAGCTGCATGATATTGCACATCTTGACTTATAAAAAAAATAGCTATCGTGAATTGTAATATGAATGATGTCTTTTTCAAAGTCTTCCATTGGAAGAAACAGTGCACACTGCACAAACGGAAGAGCCACGATCTGAAGAGCTGTGTGAGCAGCTGAACCTCAGTCCTCAGAGCAGCTCCTCACGCTTGTTTAAGCCCCCAGAGCTCCTGACATAGAACCCGAGGTTTAGGAATCACTGATGCAGTCTCAAAGGCCTACTTTGAAGGGTAAAAAATATATTAAACATTATAAAGTATATGCACATTTTCAAGAATTATAAAATCAACACTTAAGTACTCAGCATCAAGTTAAGAATGGACTAGTGGCGCCCAAGCGCCCGGGGCCTCTCCTGGGTCGCACGTAGAAGCGGCCACCAGCCTACGTTCTGGATTCCCTGTGCCTGCGCTGTCATCGTTTTGCCACACTGCGTCTCCTAATATGTTGTTTTGTTTGCTTTTTGTCTATACATAAATGGCATATATACGAAGGTATTTCACATTTGTGGAAAAACACAATGGAAAGATAATCCTTCTGTACTTTCTGAAGTACCTGCGTATCTGCACACACACGTGCCCTCTGATGACGGAGATTTATATCCTTAACATAATATTTGAAATTTGCTCCTGCCGATGCTTGAGTATAGATCACGTTCACTTCTGTACAATATTCCACTGCATGGAAAGGCTTCACTTTGTCACAATGGAAAGATAATCCTTCTGTACTTTCTGAAGTACCTGCGTATCTGCACACACACGTGCCCTCTGATGACGGAGATTTTTATCCTTAACATAATATTTGAAATTTGCTCCTGCCGATGCTGGAGTATAGATCACGTTCACTTCTGTACAATATTCCACTGCATGGAAAGGCTTCACTTTGTCAATCCTATTTGCGGCCCTTTGGGTTGTTCTTAGTTTTTAGGGTTTTTAAGGTACAGATAGTGCATCCACGAACATTCTTGTAATTGGTTTTCCTGATATATTTAGTACAAACATTTCTTTAGGGTGAAGTTGTTGGTTGCAGGCACTGCACACCTTGAAATTGATTAGGTAGTACGGTATTTTCCAAGGTGGCAATGCTCCTACTGGAATTTCATCACAGTACTTGTTGCTCCCTGTCCTCACCAATTCTATTATCAGACTTGTAATTCTGCCTTGTGGTTTTAATTTACATTTCTTCTAAGTTATACAATTTTCTTCTAAGTTTTAATATTCTGCCTTTCTCACTTAAGTCCTGGATCCATCTTAATTTAACTTTTGTGCATTGTCATATATCTGGTTTTTTTGTTTTTTTTTTTTTGGAAAATATCATTTCTCGTGGTTGAAAAGAATCTCCAAAGAAAGATTTTTCTTCTCCCTTACTTCTACTCCCACCCCGTTTGAGGAGTCTTAATGAATTAAAGAATATGAACGCATACAGAGCTCCACATAAGTACATTTTCTAAAAAATAAGAATATGGTCAGTTTTTGCTGGACATGAAATAAATGCAAATTAAAATAATAATGAACACTATTTTCAGCCTCACAAATCAGCAAAAAATATTTTTAATAAGGCTAGCCGATGCCAGTGAGAGTTGTCATTCACACACAGACTGCTGTGGCTCACACAATCCTGCAAAGGTAATTTGAGGCAAACTGCACTGAAGGCTTTAAAGGTGTTCACATTCTTTTACTGAAATCTAACTTTACGGAATTGATCCTACGGAAATAATTTTAAAATCAGAAAAAAAATAATGCAGTAAGAATTGCAGTGTTCTATATATACATACGCATAGCAGCAAAAATGGAAATAGGTCAACCATGATTAGGACACACGCACACACACACAGGCACATATACACAGAATAGGATATTATGTAGCCACTGAAGTATATACATACGCATAGCAGCAAAAATGGAAATAGGTCAACCATGATTAAGACACACGCACACACACACAGGCACATATACACAGAATAGGATATTATGTAGCCACTGAAGTTGCCTATTCATAAGAATGTAACATTTCCATTTTGCTATGTGAAGAGCAAAACAGTTTTACATGAAATGTTAAAAGCAAAAAAGGTATGACTAAAAGTTGGGAGAAAATGAAATGTTAGCAACTACTGAAGATTTCCCTTCTTTCGAATTTCCTGTTTTTTCAAAACTAATTTTTCTAGGATGAGTTTGTATTGCTCATGTAACAAAACATATAAGTAATGAGCGCATTGGGAGCACTCGAATGTTGGAGGACGTGTTGTGTGCCAGCCATGGTTTCAGATCAGTATGCAAAAACACCACCACAGGAAACAAGGGGATCTACCCATCACTCAACCCAGTACCCAGTGTTCATGCACAGTCTTCACATTTCAAGAGAACGAAAAATAAAATATATGCAGGCGAAAAGCCAACAGCATAATTTGCATGAAAGGTGCTGTCCAGTTTTCCTATGTGTTGACACCCGATAAAGGTGGAATTCTGAGATGAGCTAACGTCACCCTGTAACTTGATATTACTAAAATGGTAATTTAGTGGGTCAGGGGAGGGCAGCAGAAGAAACCATTTGTTGACTGCCTATATGTAGCAAGCACTTTAACACATTTCGCTAATCCACATAATGAGCCTGCCGAGTAGAGTAGGTTGCATTAGTTGATGTATTGGTGAAGAAACTGAGGTGCGTAGAGTTAAGTGACACGACCATGCTTCGCACAGGGCCTGGCATGCAGTGACAGTTTAAGAAAGATCTTTCGAATGGACAGTAGATGACACACCCAGTATGGAAGAGCCAGGACTCAAACGTAGACCCGTCTTGGTACAAAGCCCACACAATTTCCACCACAGGACGTTGCCTTCTGTGTATTATTCAGAATTATTTTTAAATGGCCAAGAAAGATTACTAATGTAAACACGGCCAATAAATACAGCAACCTGTGATTTCTACCTTCATTTCTGAACTATTTCAATTTCAAAACATGTTTGGCAAAGGATAAGAAAAGATAGAAAAATCCACAAAGGATCTTCAAGGGCTCTTAATTAACCTGCACAGCACGTGAAAATAACAAAATCTATATGAAACCATCACGTGTATGGAACATTTTCTTAGTTAATACAGCTCATCCCTTTTACTGTTGAATTCTGACAACTTTACTTTAAAGTGTTTCCTATGAAAACAGCATCTAAAATGTGTTACTTTAATTTTACGAATGTTAGGTGTTGTCTCTTTTTCTTCTTTGCCCCACACTTACTCCAAAACAAATTATTTAAAAACGCTAACGTAAGTAAAATGTATCATGCTTTTTTAGCTGCTTTGCATCGTGTATTAAAATACTTTACAACTATAAAAGTTGAATATAATTTTATTGGTTTTCCTGTACATAAGTTCACAGAAATATATTTGTATTGAATATTTTATTAGCTAATAGACCTCTCCTTTTAATAAAATTCTACCAACCTTTAAAAAATATTTTCTATAAAAACAACATCTAGAATGTGTTACTTTAATTTTTATGTTAGGTGTTATGTATCTTTTCTTACTTTGCCCCTTTCTTTCTTTATCCCATACTTACACCAAATTATTTTTAAATGCTAAAATAAGCAAAATGTGGCATGCTTCCTTAGCTGTTTTGTATCTGGTATTAAAATATTTTACAACTATAAAAGTTGACAAAAAGTTTTATTGGTTTTCCTTTATATTACTGCCTACCTACTAAAATGAATTAACATATGGAATTAAGTCATTTTGTGATCTCAGGTACAGAAGGCCAAGAATATACAGGCATTATAAAAACTCCAAGATGGTTAACTTAAAGTAGACACACACTAAAATACTATAGATTTGGCATATTTAGCATTTGTCAAGCAGAAAAAAAGAGTGTTTATTTTTGTAGCTAGCAATAATTATCTTCAGGATAACTATATACTACTTTTCAAAGCATTATTGTTGGGTAGGATTTTGGGGGGAAGAGGATTTATAAAATATGACCTTCCTCACCCAACACCTAAAATACATAAGGACTTAAAAATATGTTATTACAAAAGAAGGAGAGACGACATCCAATAAGCTGCAGGGCCATCGAGACAGAAAGGCCTCTGCTTCATTCAAGGTCTAGGATCTGAAAACGAAAATCTCATTGGATAAATTTAACTGGGTTTTCTTTTCTGATTATGTTTAACCCCCTAATTTGGTTGTGTACCGTAGCAATTGTTATTTCACCTGGATATAAAGAAAAACAAAAAAACTACTTGGTTCTAAACAGATTAATAACGTGTTGAGCTTAGACTGAGAACTAATCAGTGTAAAATACTAATCTGGTTGGGTAGATACATTTGAAGAGATTCAAAACATTACAAAACAATCTGGTTTCTTTCAAACATTTTAACTTGAAATGATAAAAAAGTTGTTAAAAGTTATTAAAGATCTTTCCTGAGAGCTAGTGAAAGAAAAAACTCCTTTAATAGACACATGGTTACAATTTCCTGGCAGAAGTAAAGAAGCCGTGACCAGTATCAGGATCCTAAGGTGCTGTCATCTCCCAGCCTGCGTCCTTCTGTCCTCGGTGTTTGAGTTGTTCCACCCTGGTTCCAGAGAAAATCTAAAGCAATCTCCTAGTTGGATAAAAAGGACTTACCCTTGATTTATAAAATTTCATATTGTTTTACATACATTTTTCTTTAAAACTCTAAGATGAAAATTAGTTTATGCAGCATGAAATGATTTACAGGCTTTATAAGGCCAACATTCAGTGGGAAACAATGAGGTGATTTACCTTTAATAATCAAAAAAACTTTAAATCATTTTTATCTTCTTTTTAAGCATCTCTTATTAAAGCTTGTGATTTTTATTAATGTAAATAAGCCAACATGTGATTGTTTTCAACACCCTTCGTTGCACCACAGTGTAATGGGTAGTCTCGTCCTTAGTTCACCCTCAGGACTCTGTACACGCTGTTCTGGAACACAGTGGTGAAGTAAGGCCGCGCGTCCTTGAGCAGGACGCTACATAAGGGAGGGTTAGCGGCACTGGAAGGGTCTTCCACATCCCAGATCTCAAGCATGCTGCAACCAGGCCTGAAAAAAAAAAAGATGTGTATATATATATCCGTATTAAAAACACATTCATAGCTAGAGGAAATACATAAATCATAAAGTACCTCATAGGTTTTTAGAGACATTTATCTAGCAGATTAAATATTTTATTTTTTATCGAATCATAATTGATTATACATATTTTTGGGGTTCAATGTTGACATATGTTGATCAAATTAATATTACTAGTATGTATACTGTTACAAATTGTACTTATTCTTTATGCTCCTTGTCCAATCTCTCCCTATCCCCCCTCCCTCCCACCACTGATAACCCTAGATTTCTTCTCTCCCTCTGAAAGAGTAATGGTTACTCTGTTGATTTGTTCCCTAGATGATCTGTCCAGCGCAGAAAGAGATATGTTCAGGTCCCCCACTATTATCATAGAGCAGATGCTTCTTCTGTCACTCTGGAATGGGCTTTGTGGAGAGAAACATCCTCTTCTTTTCTTTGGTCTCTGCTGGCGACTCTCCTTGTGTCAATGCACTCCAGTGGCTGGTGGACCATCTGCATGGTGGTTGTCATGTCTAGCCACTTTCACGGCAGCCGTGGTTACTGTTGTGGGCCACCCACACGGATGTGATGTTTTTGGCATGCTCCTTGGCTCTGGTAGTGTGCCAGGTTGTGGGCGCCCCGGGGGGGGGGGTGATGGAGTTTGGAAGTTTTGACTTTCCAGAACTCATATGGAAATTTGATCTCCAATGTGGCAGAGTTGGAAACTGATTGAGCCATGGAAGCAGATACCTCATGAATGCATTAATGCTCTCCCTGGGGAAGGAGGGATTAATGAGTGAGTTCTCATTCTACTAGTTCCCACGAGAGCTGGTTATTTAAAAGACTCTGGCACCTCCAATCTCTCTCTCTTGCTTCCTCTCGCCATGTGATCTGCTTGTACCCACCGGCTGCCTGGCACTTTCCGCCATGAGTAGAAACAGCCTGAGGCCCATTCCAGATGCAGCTGTCCCAGAATCATAAGCCAAATAAAACTCTAATCTTTATAAATTACCCAGTCTCAGGTATTTCTGTTACTGCAACACAAAACGGACTAATACAGAAAATTGGTACCGAGGAGCAGGGTGTTGCTATACAGATAGCTGAAAATGCGGAAGCAGCTTTGGAACTGGGTATTAGGCAAAGGTTGGAGGAGTTTGGAGGATTTAGAAGAAGACAAAAAGATGAGAGAATGTTTAGAACATTTTAGAGACTGGTTAAATGGCTGTGACCAGAATGCTGATAGAAATGTGGACAGTAAAGGCCATGCAGATGATGAGGTCTCAGATAGAAATGAGGAACTTATCGGGAACTGGACAAAAGATCATCCTTGCTACACCATAGCACGGAACTTGGCTGCATTGTGTCCATGCCCTTGGACTTTGTGGAAAGTGGGACTTAAGAGCTGTGAACCAGAATGTTTGGCAGAACAAATTTCCAACCAGCAAAGCATTAAGGAAACTGCATGATTACTTTTAGCAGCCTACTAAGTTATGGCGGCAAAGGCATGATGTAAAGCCAGAATGTAAAAGGAAAGCAGAGCATAAAGATTTGGAAAATTTGGGCCGGCCCGGTGGCGCACTGGATAGTGCGCCGCTTGGGAAGCGAGGCGGCACTCCCACCCGAGGGTTCGGATCCCACATACAGACCGGTTTCCGCTCACTGGCTGAGCGAGGCGCGGGAGCAACACCGAGGCTTGCGATCCCGTTGCCGGTCCCCGGTCCGGTACGGGGGCAACACTGAG
>NW_007729687.1:141835-146870 GCF_000696425.1 Galeopterus variegatus
ACAGACCGGTTTCCGCTCACTGGCTGAGCGAGGCGCGGGAGCAACACCGAGGCTTGCGATCCCGTTGCCGGTCCCCGGTCCGGTACGGGGGCGACCGGTACGGGGGCGACACTGAGGGTTGCGATCCATTGCCGGACACGGAAAAAAAAAAAAAAAAAAAAAAAAAAGATTTGGAAAATTTGCAGCCTGGCTATGTGGTAGAGAAGCAGAGAGCAGGAGAAAACATAAAGGTGAAGCAGATAAACTGGTTGCTAAAGACATTAGCTTGGCGGTGAGGCAGCCAGATGCTAATAGGCAAGAAAGTGGCAGAAAAGGCATTTGAGAAGTCTGGAAGGGTGCCCCACCCATCACAGACCCTGAGGCCTAGAAAGACTGAGTTGTCCCAGAGGACACACCTGGGGCACAGCTGCCCTCAGTATCCTGTTCCCTGCATCCCAGCTGCTGTGGCTGGAGCAGCCCTGCCTCAAGCAGCCCCAATTGTGGTTCGTGCAGCAGCTCTGGAGAGTAGAGGCCTGAAACCCCAGTGGCATCCATGTTGTGTTAAGTCTGCAGGCCAGCAGGACGTGAGAGCAGTGGAAGCATGGCAGCCCCCACCCAGATTCCAGAGGAGGTATGGAAAAGCCTGGGGGCCCAGGCAGAGACCTGCTGCAGGGACAGAGCCACCGCAAAGGCCATCTACTAGAGCAATGCTGAGCAGAAAAGTGGGGTTGGAGCCCCCCCAGAGAGCCCCCACCAGGGAAATGTCTAGTAGAACCAAGGCAGCAGGGCTGCTGCNGAGCAGAAAAGTGGGGTTGGAGCCCCCCCAGAGAGCCCCCACCAGGGAAATGTCTAGTAGAACCAAGGCAGCAGGGCTGCTGCCAGGACCCCAGAACTGCAGGGCCACTGGCAATGTGCAATGCAGGCCTGGAAAAGCTGCAGAAACCAGCACAGCCCAATGGACTGCGCTTGGCAGAGCAGTGGGAGTGAGGCTGTGCCCAGGACGCAGGATTTGGAGTGAAAGATGATTTTGGAGCTTTAAAACTTAATGTCTGCCCTGCTAGGTTTTGGACTTGTTTGGGGCCGGTTTCTCCTTTCTTCTGGCCTATTCCTTGCTTTTGGAATGGGAATGTATACCCAATATCTGTTCCACCGTTATATCTTGGAAGTAGATAAATTTATTTCTGATTTTTACAGGTTCGCAGCTGGAAGGACTTTTGCTTTTGGTCTCAGATAAGACTTTGGACCTTTCAAGTTGGTGCTGAAACAAGCTAAGACATTTGGGACTGTTGAGATGGAAAGATTGCATTTTGTATGTGAGAGTGACATGAGTTTGCGGGGGCAACGGGTGGAATGATAGTTTGGCTGTTTTGTCCTCCCAGAAGTCATGTGGAAATTTGATTCCCAGTGTGACAGTGTTGGAAACTGATTGAGCCATGGGGGCGGATCCCTCATGAGTGCACTAATACTCTCCCTGGGGGAGGAGGGGTGGTGAGTGAAATCTCACTCTATTAGTTCCCACGAAAGCTGGTTGTTTAAAAGACCCTGGTACCTCCCCCCTCTCTGTCTCTCACTTCCTCTTGCCATGTGATCTGCTTCTACCTGTTGGCTACCTGCCACTTTCCACCATGAGTAGAAGCAGTCTGAGGCCTGTGCCAGATGCAGCTGTTCTAGAATTGTAAGCCAAATAAACCTGTTCTTTATAAGTTACCCAGTCTCAGTTATTTGTTATAGCAACACAAATGGACTAATACAGGGGATCTAGTCCCTGGCTCTAGGCCTCAGGTCCCTTCGGTATGCCTGGTTGTGGGTGGGGGTAGGGGTGGGTCCAGTCCCAGACTCCATGCCTTGGGTCCCTAGGTGGGCCCTGAGGTGCTGGTGGTGTGCCAGGTTGTGGGTTGGGGGGTCCAGTCCCTGGCTCTATATCTCAGGTCCCTCGGTGGGCCCCAAGATGCTGGCAGTGTGCCTGGTTGTGGGCTGGGGGGGTCTGGTCCCCACTCCATGCCTTGGGTCAGCAGGTGGGCCCCAAGGCGCTGGTGTTGTGCCTGGTTGTGGGAGGGAGGTCTGGTCCCTGGCTCCATGCCTCAGGTCCATTGGCAGGCCCAAGGTGCTGGTGATGTGCCTGGGCCAGAACTAATGTTTTGTCCTTTGCTTACATCTAAAATGGGGGATCTTCCTGTGGGAACCAGTACCCGAGCTCTGTGGTTGAGCTAAATTGCTGCTTTGCTCCTTTGTTTTCCTAGGGAAGGCTTTTTGTGCAGCTCAGGGTTTAACGGTTGATGTTACAGGCACTTCCAGCTCTCCAGAGACCCGGTGCACCTGGGGTTGTGTAGAAACTCTGATCTGGGCCTGAGTCTTTTCATCAAACTGCACCCCATGCAATTCTGTATTCCTGACCAATGTCCTCTGAGTGGTCCTCTGCTGACTGGGGGGCAGATCAACTGTCCTTGGTGTGCACCAGTGCTCCCCTGGTTGGTCCGTCTCCCCCACCACCCATGCTCCAAACACTTCCCATGGGACGGGCCATGCACCAGTCCCTTGAGATGACTCACCAGCCTCTGAGTGGCTCTTTTCTTTCAGCTATTCTGGCTCCTCACTCCTGTGTGGGTCCACAGGAACCTTATTAGTGGTCTTGCTGTCCTGGGAGCCACCAAGGCCCCCTTCTCCCCTGCTGCCTCCAAGCAACTCCCTCCAAAGGGCACAGTTGCAGCTTCTGCTGGCTCCTGCTCTGTGCACTCAGCACTCCAGCTTTAAAGCAGCCATGGCCTGAAACTGTCTAAGCAGTTTTTTTCTTTCTCTCATCGTGGCTTCTCCTGCCTTCATGAACTTTGTAGGTCCCTCCTCCTTTTCCCCTGAGCTCTTGTGGCCCAAGCTTGGCTGTTGTTTCTTTTTTTATAGCTGTAAATTGGTTGATGTGTGGGAGAGAGTGACGCTGGGAACTGTCTATTCTGCCATCTTGACCAGAAGCCAAGATTAAATATTTTAAAGCATCGTTTCAAAAAAATAAGTGTAATATTTAGAAATGATAAAAACAAAATAAAATTACGTTGCATTTTCACGTCCTGCTTAACCAAATAATAAGATATATCCTAATAAAAAAGGTTTAATACACTCAGGAATATATATTTCAAACCTCACTTTCAAAATGAAATAGAAATAAACATATTTTCCAAGTGCCATCACCATCCAAAGATGAGGCCTATTTGTAGCAGAATGAAAGCTAAAAGAATTCCTGAGGAATGTCATATTTTTGAAAATAAATTGCCATGGATTAGCATGAAAACAGAGTCCAAGTCAGGAAAGAGAGGCCCTTATACCAACTTTGTTTTCCTAAACACTTTACCATTTGGGGTGGCTGTGTGAGAGACTAAATGAAAAAAACTACTCACTAGTGAGTAACCTGCGTGGGAGTCATTAAAGGGAAAGAGTTAGACAAAATTTGTTTCCACTTTTTAACATCTATATTGAGGTATAATTTATGTACAATAAAATGTATGCATTTTATGTGTAAAGTTTGATAAGTATGGGCAAATGTGTGTAGATGTGTAAACACCACCATAATCGTAACCCAGAACATTTCCATCACCCAGCAAGTTCCCTCATGCCTTTCTGCAGTAAATCCTCACCTGCAAAACACGGCCCTAGGCAACCACTGATCTTTCTGCAGTATAGTTTTGCTTTTTCTAGAATTTTATGTAATACCATAATCGTAACCCAGAACATTTCCATCACCCAGCAAGTTCCCTCATGCCTTTCTGCAGTAAATCCTCACCTGCAAAACATGGCCCTAGGCAACCACTGATCTTTCTGCAGTATAGTTTTGCTTTTTCTAGAATTTTATGTAAATACACAATGCAGACTTTTCATTTCTGGTTTCTTTACCTTAGTATGTTTTTGATATTCACACATTAGATGTTATACTTCCTATAACTACTATTGTCTATTAGTAGTTTCTTCATTTTTACTGCTAAATACTATTTCACTGCACGGAGATACCATAATTTGTTTATCCATATGCAAGTTAATGAACATTTGAGATGTTCAAAGTTTTTAGTAATAATGAACAATGCTGCCGGGAGACCTCAGGAACCAAGGACAGCCTCCACTGACAGCCAGCAGCAGCATACAGGGACCTCAGAAGCAGAAAAGAGCTCCTCCTGACAGCTAGCAGGGGAGCAGGCAACTACTGCATGGTCATCCTGCCACTGCTACAGACAATGCTGTCATTTGGGTGGTCCACAATAACCACCTCCACAGCCACCACTGTTACAAGGGTGACCTGCCACCACAGCAGCAGCCACTGCTGCTGTGCAGGTGGCCTGCCAACCACTTGGTGCATCAATACAACAGCAGATCCCGGGGAAAGAGGTGAGTGCAGACCTGCAACCCAGTGGCCTTACAGGTGGAATTATGTTGCCCCCATAGTAGCGCACCTGGGGGTGAGAGGTATGTGTGCAGCCCATGTGACTGCCTTGATCCAGGGGCAGACACATATGGAACTCCTAGAAAGTACAGAAACCCAGGATACCCAAATACAGTAAGGAAGAAAAAATTCCCAACCACTACCAGCCCATCCCCCAACTGGAGGAAGCAAGGACCCAGGAAGAACCTCTGCCTGTACAAAAAAGGAAAGAAAAACTCCACCCAGGGTCACCCATTCAAATGAGGAGCTCCACTATAGTCCAGTGCACCCATCAGGATGATGGGATGCTAACCAACAACTCTGCCCAGGGTCACTCACCCCAGCCAAATGCAACAGGAAACCCATGTGCTTCTCCTAAGAATTCAACAGCTTGCCCACAACCTCAATGATCCAACACAATGTCACTAACAGCAAGGAATCACTAAGGGCCCCAGTGCCTAGGCCATGCAGGCACTCACACGCAACTCCAACACTGAAAATGGTTGAAGTACCTACATGGAGACTACACTACTACGTCTACCCAGAAACAATACTGAAACACCCTACCCAATGATCAAAACAAAACACATCTACAGGAGGGAGTCTCTCTACTCAAAGCCCACACCATAGTAATAAAAGGAGCAACCACTCTATAAC
>NW_007729687.1:147190-161714 GCF_000696425.1 Galeopterus variegatus
GGAGGGAGTCTCTCTACTCAAAGCCCACACCATAGTAATAAAAGGAGCAACCACTCTATAACGTGACCAGATATCAATGTAGAGATACTAGAAATACAAAAACAAAACAAAACAAAAAAAAAAAAACAAGGAAATATGACACCACCAAAGGAATAAAATAATTCTCAATTACCAGACCCCACAGTCATTGAAATGACTGAAAAGAAATTCCAAGCAACAATCTTAAGAAAACTTGGTGAGATAAAAGAAGACTCAGATAACACAACAAAATGAGAAAAACTATCCAGGATATGAAGGAGGAAATTTACAAAGTGATTAATACATGAAAAAAGAATGTAGCAGAAATCCTGCAATTAAAGGACTCATTCAATGAAATAAAAAACACAACCAAGAGCTTAAGCAGCAGGCTACAGTGAGTAGAAGAAAGAATTTCTGATCTTGAGGATAGCCTTTTTGAAGTAACCCAGGTGGAAAAATAAAATGAAAAATAATCTAAAAAAAGTAAAGAAATTCTAAGAGAGCTAGCAGACAACCTTAAGTGCACAAACATCTGAATCGTGGGTGTTCCAGAAGAGGAGGAGAAAGAAAAAGTCAATTGGAAGCATATTCAATGAAATAACCATGGAAAAATTCCCAGGTACACGGAGAGACAAGAACCTTCAGATCCAGGAGGCTTAAAGATCCCCAAGCTGATTCAGTCTGTTTGAATCTGGTCCTTAAAAGAGAACCTTTTTGACATTATACTCAAACTGACAAAACTCAAAGACAAAGAGAGAATCCTAAAACAGCAAAGAGAAAAGCTTCATGTCACCTATAAGGGAGTCCCTATCAGACTAGCAGCAGACTTTCAAACAGAAACTCTACATGCCAGAAGAGAATGGCATGATATATTCAAAATATTGAAAGAAAAAACCTGCCAGCCAAGATTATACCCAGCAAGGACATCCTTCAGAAATGAGGGAGAAATAGTGTATTTTCCAGACAAACAAAAACTGAAGAATTTCACCACCACATGACCGGCCTTGCAAGAAATCCTCAAAGAAGTCCGGCATCTGGAATCCAAAAAATGATAATCATTACCACGAATACACAAGAAAGAACAAAACCCACTGGGAGAAGAAAAATGCAAACAAGAAACAGTAAGAAAATATATCTTACCACCTCCAAAACCCAACAAACATCAAAGACAAACATTAAAAGGGGAAGAAAGGGATCTATTCAGCAAGAATACATTACGATCATAAATATACATGCACCCAACATTGGAGTACCCAGATATATAAAGCAAACACTATTAGGTCTACAGAAAGAGACAGATTCCAATTTGATGATGGTAGAAGACCTGAACATCCCTCTCTCAGCACTGGACATATCATCTAGGCAACAAATCAACAAAGAAAAATAGGTTTTAAACTACACTTTAGCCCAACTGGACCTGGCAGATATCTATAGAACATTTCATCCAACAACCACAGAATATAAATTCTTCTCATCAGCACATGGAACATTCTCCAGGACAGACCACATGTTAGGTCACAAATCAAGTCTCAACAAATTTTAAAAAATTAAAATCATTTGAAGTATCTTTTCAAGACCACAACAGATTAAAACTAGAAATCAATAACAAGCTAACTGCTGGAAACTATAAGAAAATGGAAATTTAACAACATGCTCTTAAATGAGCTATGGGTCCAAGTACAAATTAAACAGAAATTCAAAAAATTTGCCATAACTAATGAAAATAAAGAGACATCATACCAAAACCTGTGGGATGCTGCAAAAGCAATAGTTTATTGCAATAAATGCTACATCAAAAGAACAGAAAGATTTCAAATAAACAACCTAATGCCACTCCTCAGAGAACTAGGAAAACAAGCATAATCCAATCCCAAAAATTAGGAGATGGAAAGCAATAATTAAGATCAGAGCAGAACTAAGTGAAATAAAGACCCCCCAAAATGATACAAAAGATCAATGAAACAAAAGGTTGGTTTTTTGAGAAGATAAACAAAATAGAAAAATCATTAGCTCAGCTATTCAAAAAAATGAAAAGAGAAGACTCAAATAAATATCAGAAATGAAAAGGAGACAGTACAACCAATACCATACAAATACAAAGAATCATTAGAGACTATTACAAACAACTATGTGCTAACAAATTTGGAAACTGCAGTAAATGGATAAATTTCTGGACACATACAAACTACCAAGACAGAACCAAGAAGAAACAGAAAACCTGAACAGACCAATAACAAGCAATGAGACTGAAGCAGTAATCTCCCAACAAAGTAAGTCTCCCAACAAAGAAAAGCTCAGGACTGGATGATTTTACTGCTGAATTCCACCAAACCTTTAGAGGAATTAATACCAATTCTCTGCAAACTATTCCAAAAAACTGAAACACAGGCCACTCTCCCAAACTCATTCTTATTATAAGGCCAGCATTACCCTGATATCAAAACCAACAAAGATACAATGGAGAAAGAAAACTATACGGCTATATCACTGATGAACACAGATGCAAAAATCCTCAACAAATTATTAGCAAACAGAACACAACGACATATCAAAAAATTATACATCCTCATTAAATGCGATTCATCCCAGGGATGTGAGAATGGTTCAACATTTTCTTTTTCTTTTTCTTTTTTTTTTTTTTGTGGGTGACCAGTAAGGGGATCAAACCCTTGGCATGGTGTAGCCCGCACCGCACTCAGCCAGTGAGTGCACCGGCCATCCCTATATAGGATCTGAACCCACGGCCTCAGCGCTCCCAGTGCCACACTCTCCCGAGTGAGCCACAGGTTCGGCCCAACATTTTCAAATCAATGAATATGATACACCACATCAACAAAATCAAGGAGAAAAACCATACAATTTTCTCAACAGATGCAGAAAAAACATCTGACAAAATTCAACATCCTTTTATGATAAAGTCTCTCAGCAAATTAGGTGCAGAACAAAAGTATCTGAACAAATAAAGTCCATGTATGACAAACCCACCACCAGTATCATCCTGAATGATGAAAAGAGGAAAGACAAGGATGCTCACACTCACCACTCCTTTTAAACATAGTACTGGAAGTAGTAGCCAGAACAATCAGGCCAAAGAGTGAAAGGGCATCCAGACTGGAAAAGATGAAATCAAATTGTCCCTGTCTGCAGATGACATGATACTATATAGAGAGAAACCTCAAAACTCTACAAAAAAAACTGTTAGCTGATAAATGATTTCAGTAAAGGTGCAGGATATAAACTCAATATGCAAAAATCAGTAGAGTTTTTATACGCCAATAATGAAAAACTAGAAGAAAAAGAAATAAAGAAAACAAACTTATTCACAATAGTCACCAAAAACAAAACAAAACAACACACACACACACAAACCCCCCCAAACTTAGGAATCAATTTAACCAAGGACGTGAAAGATCTCTACAACAAGAACTAAAAAATCACTGCTGAAAGAAATTAAAGAGGACACAAAAAGGTGGAAAGACATTCCATGCTCTTGCACTGGAAGAATAAGCATTGAGAAAATGTCCATACTACCCAAAGTGTTCTATAGATTCAATGCAATCCCCATCAAAACACCAAGGACATTCTTCACAGAAATAGAAAAAACAATCCTAACATTTATGTGGAACACCAAAAGACCCCAAGCAGCCAAAAAAATCTTGAGGGGAGAAAAAAATCCAGTAGCATCACACTACCTGACTTCAAATTATACTACAAATTATACTACCCTTAGGGTAGAGAGCATAGTTTTGTGTCCAGTAGTCCACAACCCCTCCTCCTCCCTGTCCCAGCTCTGGTAACCATTATTCTACTCTCTACTTTTATGACAACCACTTTTTTTTTGTTTTTATACTCCATCTATGAGTGATATCATGTAGTATTTGAATTCCATTTTCCCACAACCTTCTTTATCCTCATATTTAGAATGTGAACTTTGATACTTTTTAACATATTTATACACCTGTGAAACAATAGCCACAATAAAAATAATGAACGTGTCCATTTCTTCCAAAAGTTTACTCATGCCATTTTGTAATTCTACTCTCTTGTCCCAGACAACTCCCCACACCAGGCAACCATTTATCTGCTCTCTGTGTCCATAGATTTGTTTGCATTTTTTTGAATTTGGCATGCTTTCTTTTTTGTCTGGCTTCTTTTCTTCAGCATAAGTATTTTGAGATTCATACATAATGTTGTGTGTATCAATAGTCCCTTCTTTTTTATTGGTATTACATTGGCTGGATATTCCAATAGTGTGTTTATCCAGTCACCTATTAATAGATATTTGGGTTGTTTCCAGTTTGGGGCTATTACAGAAATAAGATGCTATGAACACTTGTGAACAATTATTGGTATGGGTGTATGACTTATTTTATCTTATGTAAATACATGTAGTAGGTATATGGTTCAAGTTTTTATGAAATTGCTAAACTGTCTTGCAAAGTGGCCGTAGCAGAATACATTCCCACCACCAGTTTATGACAGTTCTAGGTCCTCCAACATTTGGCATAATCATTTTTTTTTCAACTTTAGATGTTGCTTTAGGTGTATAAAAGCTCACTGTAGTTTTAATTTGCATTTCACAAATGACTAGTAACGTCAAGCATCTTTTCATGTGATTATTTGCCATCTGTACATTTTCTCTAAAGTGTCTGTTTGAATATTTTATTTATATTGTTATAGAAGTATTCATACATGACTAGATAACTGAACATTTGAAAGAAATTAAGATTGGCTGTTGAATTTTTCAAATGCTTTTGTAACGTCTCTAGAAATAATCCTATGATTTTTGTTCCTTAGATCTTTCCCTATGATTATTTACCTAAATAAACCTACTGTTGAAAATAAAAAAGAAATTTTATATTCTTAGATTTATCGGTAGGTCTGTGATCAATTGTGAACTAATTTCTATACATGGTGTGAAGTACAAATTGAAGTTCTTTTTTTTTTTTGCATAAGATGTCCAATTGGTCAAGCACTACTTATCAAAAAGGCTTATTTGTCCACTGAATTGTTTTTGCACCTTTGTCAAAAATCATTTGTCCATATGAGCATGGGTTTATTTCCGGACTCTCTACTCCATTTCACTGACTTGTCTATCTTGAATCCAAAAGCACGGTCTTAATTACTGTAGCTGTATAATAAGTCTTGAAATCAGGTAATGTTAGCTCTCCAAATTTGCTCTTCTCTTTCAAAGTTATTTTGGCTATTCCAGGTCCTTTGCACTTCCATAAATTTGAGAATCAGCTTTTCAAATTTTACCCATGCTATGGGATACTGACTGCAATTGAACCGAATCTGCAGATCATTTTGGGGACAATTGACAACTTAATAAAATTTACTATTTGGAACCATGAAAATGGCACCTCTCCATTTATTTAGGTGTTATTTTATTTCTCTCAGTAATGTTTTATAATTTTCAATGTGCAGGTCCTATACATCTTTTGTATTTTATAATTTCCTATGATTGCAAATGCTATTTTAAATTTCAATTACTGATTGTTGCTAAATAGAAATACAATTGACTTTTTATAATGATTTTGCACCCTGCATCCTCACTAAACTCACTTAGTTCTAATAGCTTTTTGGTACATTCCATCAGGTCACATGTGATAGATGATTAATTTGTCTGTGATAAAAGGCAGTTTTACTTATTCCTTTCCAATCTGGATGCCTTTAATTTCCTTTTGTTGCTTCATTCCTTTAGCTACAACAATCACTATAATGTTTAATGGAAGAAGTAATAATGAACCTCCTCTTTCTGTTCCTGATTTCAGTGAAAAAACATTGTCTTTCACCAAGTATGACATAAGTTGTAGTTTCTTCACAGATGCTCTTTGCAAGGTTAAGAAAGTTACCTTCTATTCCCAGTTTGCTGAGAGTTTTTAATCAGTTATGGATACTGGATTGTGTCAATTACTTTTTCCTGAATTGACTGAGATGATCACATCGTCTTTCCTGCTATAACAAATTACTACAAACTTAAAGCAACATGTTTTATTCTCTTTCAGTTCTGGAGATCAGAAGTCTAAAATCAAGGTCCTGGCAGGGCTCCAATCCTTCTGCAGGCTCCAGGGGAGAATCCAGTTCTTCACCTTTTTCCAGCTCTCACAAGTGGACCTCACTCCTTGGCTTATGGCCCCATATCACTCCAACTTCTGCTTTCATCATCACCATCACCTTCTGTAACTCTGACTGTCTTGCCTTCTTATGAGGACCATTGTAATTACAGTGGTATTACCTGGGTAACCAGGATATTTTTCACATCTTGAGAGCATTAACTTAATCACATTTACTAATTTTCTTTTTCCATGTAGGTAAAATATTCACAGCTTCTGTGATTAGAACACTGACATCTTTGGGCAGGTGTAGGGGTCATTATTCAGCCTACCACAAGCTCATTTACACTTAATGGATTTTTGTTATGGTTATGTTTAAGTCTGTCATCTTGCTATCTGTTTTCTATCTGTCCCTTTGCTCTTTATTCCCCTTTCTACTTTTCCTGCCTTCTTTTGGATTAAGTGATTTTTATGATTCCATTTCAATCTTTGTTGCCTTATTAGCTGTAACTCTTTGTCTTGTTATTTCAGTGCTGGGTCAAGATTTATAGAATATACTTATATAATAAAAACTTTACAATAGTATAGTTCCATCTTTTCCCTCATATAATGTTATTTCAGTGCTGGGTCAAGATTTATAGAATATACTTATATAATAAAAACTTTACAATACTATAGTTCCATCTTTTCCCTCATATAAACCCACCCCACAGTAATTTTTCACTTAATCAGTTATCTTTTATAAAATTTACATAATAAGAAAAAATCTTAACAATACTTACGTGGTTACCATTTGCAGTGCTCTTCACCCCGTTGTACATACCGTATTTCCATCTTGCACCATTTTCCTACCTAAAGGACTTTAGTTTACATACCTCATACTGCAAATCTGCTGGTGATGATGAATCCTTTCAGCATTTGTGCACCAGAAAAAGTATATTTCACCTTCATTTCTGAAATGTATTTCTACTGAGTAGTTCATTTTTCCTTCAGTACTTTGAAGACATTATCTCTGATGCATTTTTGCTTGCATTGTTTCTGAGCAGAAGTGTGCTGGAAATTACATATTTGTTCTATTGTACATACATTTTTTTCCGGGTGCTTTTGAAGATTTTTCTCTTGATTACTGGTTTGAGAAACTTGATGTTCCCTAGGGTAGTTTTCTTCATGTTTCTTGTCTTTGGGGTTTGTGACCTTTTTAGATCTATGGGTTTATAGTTTTCATAAACCTTGGAAAAATTTATACTATTACTTCAAATATTTTTCTGACCCCACTCACCCCACTTTATGGGGACTTTAATTATGTGTTTATTAAATCACTTGAAGTTGTCCCACAGACCACTAATGCTCTGTTAATATATTTTTTCTTCTTTCTCTGTATTCTATCTTGTAGAGTTACTATTGCTACATCTTCATCAGTATTTTCTTCTCTCATGTCTAATCTGTAATTAATTCTATCCAGTGTATTTTTCATCTCAAACATAGTTTTCATCATTAAACGTTCAATTTGGGTCTTCTTTCATCTTCTATGTTTCTATTTAGCTTTTTGGACATGCGGAATGCAGTTATTTTAACATTCGTATCTGCTAATTCCTAATTCTTTTTTTTTTTTTTTTTAAAAGATGACCGGTAAGGGGATCTTAACCTTTGACTTGGTGTTGTCAGCACCACGCTCAGCCAGTGAGCGAACCGGCCATCCCTATATGGGATCCGAACCCGTGGCCTTGGTGTTATCAGCACCACACTCTCCCAAGTGAGCCACAGGCCAGCCCCTTATCTGCTAATTCTAACATCTGTTCCAGCTCTAGTTTGTTTTCGATTGGGTGATTTTTCTCCATCTTATGGAAATATTTTCCTTCAGTATTTTGTATAACTGATCATCATTGAGTGAATACCAGACATTGTGAATTTTATCCTCTTTGTTTTGGATATTTTTGTGTTCTTGTAAATATTCTAGAGTTTTGCTCTATGATGTATTTAATTTACCTGGAAACAGTTTGGTCCTTTTTGGGTCTTGCTTCTCAGATGTGTTAAGTGGCACCAAAGAAATGTTTTATCTAGGCTAACTACTTTCTACTGCTGAGGCAGGATCCTTCTTAGTACCATACACAATTCCCCATGAATTATGAGGTTTGCCAGCCCTGTCTGAGTTCTGGACCTCTTCACTCTAATCCTCTTGGTTCATTCCCTAGCCTTAGGTAATCTCCTCAGATGCATGAACTGATAATTACTCTACCGAAGGGAACCTCGCAGATCTCTGGAATTCTTTCTCTGGGGTGGTCTGTACTCTGTCCTGCTAACCCTAACTGTCTTGGTCTCCCTGAACTTTCAGTTCTATCTCCTCCCCTCAGGAATATGCTGAGCTCTGCACAGATTCACCTTTTCTGCCTTGGCCTGGAAACTCCTTCAAGTCATTAAACTCCTGCAGACATACGGCTGCACTTGTTTGTCTTCTGTCTTTCAAGGATCACTGACACAGATCACCTAATGTCCAGTGTCTTTAAAATGCTTTTTATCATATATTTTGTCTGTTTTTGTTTTTGTTGTTGTTGTTCTAGGTGGGAGGGTAAATCTGGGTCCTATTACTCAGTCTTGTCTGAAAGTGGAAGTCAAGATAAATGTGTTGCAATTATTTTCTCAGTCTGTGGCTTACTTTTTCATTTTCTTAATGATGTCTTTCTAAAGGACATGTTTTAATTTTGACAAAGTTCAAATTGTCAGCTATTTCTTTGATGGTCTGTGCATTTGTGTTCCATCAAGGAAATCTTTGTCTGAACTAAGGTCATGAAGACTTTCTCTTATTTTTTTTCTCAGTTATTTTACAGTTTTAGCCCTTCTTTTTAGGTCTATGACTCACTTAAAATAAAACAATTTTAAAGATGTGAGGTCAACATTTTTTCTGGTGTGTGCATGAATATGAAAGTTCAATTGTTTTAGCCATTTGCTGAAAAAATTCCACTTTCCCCAATAATTAACTTGCCCTCTTTGTTGAAAATCAATCAAAAATGTAAGTGTGGTACTATTTCTGGAGTGTCTTTTTTGTTCTATTTATCTTTATGGCAATAACACACTCTTGTTTACTGTAGCTTTATCATAAGTCTTGACATCCTTTGCCATTGTTCTTCTACAAAATTATAAAATTGTTTGGCTATTCTAGGTCCCTTGCATTTGCATACAAATTTCAGAATCAACTTGTCAATTTCAATAACAAGCCTATTGGGATGTTGACTGGAATTGCATTGTACCAATAGACCAATCTGGGGAAAACTGCCCTATTAACAATGTTCTTTTAGTGAATGAATTAAATTTCTCACAACAATATTCTGTACTTTTTGGGGTACAGGTTTTGCTCAGGTTTCTTGAAAAGTATTCCTAATATTTTAAATGATAACATAAATGGAATTAGTTTTTAATTTTATTTTCCAGTTTTTCATTACTAGTATAGAAATATAATTGATTTTTGAATATTGATGTTTCTCCTGTGATACTGATACACTTACTAGTTTTATTGGCTTTTTAATACATGTGTTATATTTACATGAACATGTTGACTACAAATAAATTCAGTTTCTTCTTCCCTTTCAATCTGCATGCCTTTTATTTCCTTTTCTTGACTTACTGCACTGGTTATGACTTTCAGAACAATGTTTTATAGAAGTGAAAAGACATCATTGCGTTGATCCCAATCACCAGGAGAATGCATTCAGCCCTTCACCAGTAAGTATTAAAAACGTTAGTTAGATATTAGTTTTAGAATTTTCACAGACAACCTTTATCATGTTGAATAAGTTCCCTTCTATTTCTCATTTGCTTAGAAGCTTTATCATGAGTGGGTGCTTAATTTTATCAAATGCCTTTTCTGTACCTATTGAGATAATCACATAGATTTCTCTTTATTATTACACTAACACGGTGAATTTAAATCACTCTTGCATTCCTGAGACAGAACCCACTTCGTCTTGATGGATTATTCTTTTTAAGTATTGCTGAGATCAATTTACTAATTTTTTGTTAAGAATTTTTCTTCTATGTTCACAAGGCATAATGTTTGTAGTTTTCTTGTGAAATCTTCTCTGTGATATCAGGGAAATATAGACCTCAGGAAATGAGTAGGGAAATGATACTGCTTGTTCTATTTTTTAAAAGATTTCATATAAGGTCAGTATTATTTCATTAAATATTTGACAGAATTCATCATTGAAGCTACCTGGGATTTCTGAAGGGTTCTATGTAAAAAGATTTTAATTTTGAATTCCATTCATTTAATAGGTACTGAGATATTCAAATATTCTATTTTTCTATTCAAGAATAGAAAAATAGCTTTGGTAGTTTGTTTAGGAAATAGTTCCATTTCCACTCAGCTGTCATATTAATTCACATACATTTACTCATAATATTCCCTTATTATTTTTAATGTCTGTATGATTCCTTCTTGCATTCCTGATATTGGTAATTGATGCAACCTCTCTTTTTTCATGGATTGATCAAATTAGAGGCTCAACAATTGTATTAATCTTTTCAAAGAAACAGTTTTTGTTTTCATTGATTTCTTATTGTTTTCTACAACTGATGTACACTTTGTAATGTCCTGCCTTCTATTTACTTTGGGTTTACTTTCTTTCTCTTTTGTTTTCTACCTTCTTAAGGGAAAAGCTTAGGTAATTGATCTAATATCTTGCTTATCTTCTAATATAAAGCTATAAATTCCTTTCTAAGTACTACTTTTGCTGCACCTCACAAATTAAGATACGCTATATTTTCATTTTCATTCAGTTCAAATGTTTTTAAATTTCCTTTGTAATTTTGTCTTTGACCCATGGTTAAGAGTGTATTGTTTAATTTCCAGTTTTGGCATTTTCTATGTATTTGTCTCTTGTTGATTTCCAATTTAATTCCACTGTCAGATAACATACTCTATATGATTTCAACTGTTTTAAATGTATTAAGATTTGCATCATGGCCCACTGTGTATGTTGCATTGGCACTTGAAAAGAATGAAAAGTACAAGGTACTTCAAAGAGTTCATGGAAAGATTCATATTTTCTTTTAATTCTATTTTTTTTTCCTTTTTGTCTTTTTTCGTGTCCGGCAACGGATCGCAACCCTCAGTGTCGTGCCCGCACCGGACCAGGACCGGCAACGGATCGCAACCCTAGGCGTCGCGCCCGCACCTCACTCAGCCAGTGAGCGGGCACCGGTCTGTATGTGGGATCCGAACCCTCGGCGGGAGCGCCACCGCGCTCCCATGTGGCGCACTGTAGCAGTGCGCCACCGGGCCAGCCCTTTTAATTCTATTTTTCCACAAACTTTTTCTACCCTTGTATGTCCACCTGCTGTTTTGGGGCAGAGTTTTATATAAATTTCAATTGTGTTACAATGGTTGATAGTGTTGTTAAAATGCTCTACATCCTTGCAGATTTTTTGTGTAGTTTTTTGTATCACTTACTGAGAGAGAATTATTGAAATCTCCAATTACAATTGTTGGTCTATTTCTCCTTTGAGTTCCGTCAGCTTTTGCTTCATATATTTTCAAATTCTCTTTTTACACACATTCACACTCACTCATAATTATTATATCTGCCTGCTATATTGAACTATTTAGCATTATAAAATGTCATTCTTTGTCTCTAATATTTTTTGTCTAACCTATTTTATCCACTTCAGCTTTCATACATTTACTTACATGCTATGTATCTGCTATCCTTTTGTCCTTCAACAATACATGTATTTGTATTTAAAACACATCTCTTGCAGGCAGCCCACAGATGGGTTTTGCTTTTGTATTCAGTCTGCATTTTGATATCAATCATATTGTTTGATTCAGGCTTGCCATTATGCTCTTTTCTTTTTCTATTTGTTTCATTTCTGCTTCTCTTTTTTGCTTTCTTTAGATCAAGCAAACAAGCTTTTAGTATACTATTCATCTATTGGCATAGATGCCAACATATCGCAGTTTACTTAACATTAATTAGATCATTTCCAGAAAAATCATACATGTGTTTCCACTTACTCCTTTTTTGTGCTATCGTCATGTACACATTCAATCTACACTATAAACTCAAAAACACACTGGTATCATTTTGCTTTAAACAATGTCTTTTAAAGATTTTCAGAGAAGAAAAAATATATTAATTAATACCTATATATTTACCATTTCCACTGCAAGTCAGTATTTCTTGTATTTCTTGTATATTTGGTGTTATTTCTCAGCACCTTATAGAACTTCCAGTCCATCTTGAAGTATGTCTGTTAGCAACAAGTTATCTTAGATTTTGTTTATTTGAAAATGTCTTTATATGCCTTCATTTTTAAAAGATAGTTTTACTAAATATAGAATTCTTGGTTTTTTCCTTCAGCACTTTGAATTATCCCAATGTCTGTTGATTTCCACTATTTCGGATGTCAGATGTCTGTAAAGCATCTTATGTTTTCTCTAGTTATTTTCAAGATTTTCTCTTTATCTTCACTTTCAACAGTTTGACTATGATGTATGTGCCTCACTGAGGTTTTCCTTTGGTTCGCCCTAGTTAGATTTATTGAACTTGGTGCGTCACCACACTTGAGAAATTTTTGATAAACATTTTTCCAGGTATTTTTTCTTTCATTCCTTCTGGTACTAAAATTATCCATGTGTTGAACTACTTAATGTCATTGAAGGTCTCTCCAGCTTTGGCTAATTTCTTCAATCTTTTTGGCCCCTGTTGTTTGGATTAAGTACTTTTCCTTGATCTACCTTCAAATTCTCTGATTTTTTTTCTGTTGTCATCTCAAATCTGTTATTGAGTACATTGAAAAATTTTTCATTTCCTTTATTATGCTTTTCAGCTCTAGAATTTCCAATGTGAGTGGAAGGTGTGTTTCTATTTCTCTGTTGAGATTCCTATCTTTTCACTCATTGATAAGCATGTTTTCCTTTAATTCTTTAAACATATTTTTCTTAATCTTTTTAATATTTATAACAGTGGCTTTGCAGTCTTTGGCTGCTTAATCTAACATCTGAGCCCACTTGAATCAGTTTCTACTGACTTCTTTTTTTTCAGAATACTGATCACACTTTTCCCATTTTTTTGCATGTCTTGTATCTCTGCTGAGGAATCTGAAAAAAGGCCTCAAGACATCCATTAAATACCTTAGAATTTTATGATTTTTAGAGATTCACAGTTCAGAAATTTTAATTAGCTATATTTTTCTTATTATGTCATTTTGAGTTTTGTGAAACTTTTAAGTCTTACAAATCTAATATAATTCAGCTGTAGTAGAATGCTAACATGTCACTTTATAATAATTTAAGTCATTAAAAACTTGAAAAATCATGAAAAAAGCTCAGTTTAAGATCTTAAAATGAAAAATTAGAATACTAAAATATACTATAATTTTTTGAAATTAGATTCTACTTAAATTATAGTGTAATTTTACTTCTCTACATAAAATAATTTTAATTAAAATACCAGGGTAATATTTTAACAACATTTATTTAAAATAAAAATTCTTGAGGACTTCTGGTCAAGATGGCAGAATAGACAGTCCCCAGCATCACTCTCTTCCACAAATCAAACAATTTACAACTGTAAAAAAATAAGGACAGCCAAGCTGGGGCCGCTAGAGCTCAGGGGAAGAGGAGGAGAGACCTACAGAGTTCATGAAAGCAGGAGAAGCCACAATGAGAGAAAGAAAAAACTGCTCTGATTGTCTCAAGCCATGGCTGCTTCCAGGCTGGAGCTGCTGAGCACTTGGAGCAGGAGCCAACAAAAGCTGCAGCTGTGCCCTTTTGATGAAGTTGCTTAGAGGCAGCAGGGGAGAAGAGGGCTTTGGTGGCCCCCAGGCCAGCAATTCTACTAATAGGGCTCCCATGGACCCACATAGGAGCGAAGAGAAACAAAAACCGAACAAAAGGAGCTACTCAAGGGCTGGTGAGTCATTGCAAGGGACTGGCATGCAGCCTGCCCTTGGGAAGTGTTTGGAACACAGGTGGTGGGGGAGACAGGACCACTGGGATAACACTGGGGCACAGCAAGGACAGCTGATCTGCACCCCAATCAGCACAGGACCACTCAGAGGAGACTGGTCAGGAATACAGAACTGCAGGAGATGCAGTTTGATGAAAAGACTCAGACCCAGACAAGAGTTACTACACAACCGAGGTGCACTGGATCACTCGAGAGGCAGAAGTACCTATAAAGTCAATCATTAAAACCTGATCTGCACAGAAAGCCTTCCCCAGGGAACCAGTAGCAAAGCAGCAATTTAGCTCAACCACAGAGCTCAAGTTCCCCCATTTTAGAAGCAAAGGACAACAAATTAGTTCCAGTGCAGAGTTTAAGTGGTAGGAACAGCAAATAATCCAACACAGAATGAAAGAAAAAACAAAGTGCCCACAACCAGAGACAAAGTTTGATATTAACTAGTAAAGGTCTCATTTACACCTAGAAGGACTGGATGTCCCCTGGGCT
>NW_007729687.1:162412-163110 GCF_000696425.1 Galeopterus variegatus
AAAAAACAAAGTGCCCACAACCAGAGACAAAGTTTGATATTAACTAGTAAAGGTCTCATTTACACCTAGAAGGACTGGATGTCCCCTGGGCTACCAAGCCAGAAAAGGGGGAGGGTCAGGGGCCTCAACAATGCCCCCCTGACACCTGCAACCAATCCCAAGCGTAGGGGATGAGGGCCTCAGCCACGCCCCCTGACACACACAGCCAGCCCAGTGACAATCACCAAGTTGCCACAGGAAGTGCCCCAGACTCTCCCAAGCCAGGGTGGTGGGGGCCTCAGGCCTTGGCCATGCCCCTGTGACACATGCAGCCAGCCCAGGGATAACCACCAAGCTGCAGTAAGAAGAGCCCCAGGTTCCCGAGCTGGGATGGTTGGGGGCAAGGGCTTTTGCCACCGCCCCCCCAACATCTGCACCCAGCCTGCCAATGACCGAGCCACTGCTGGAGGCCCCTCGGTCTCCCCTGCGGGAATTGGGGGGGGGGCCCACAGGCCTTAATCCCACCCCTCCTCCTCCTTCAATCCCACTTCCTTCTCCTTTCACCCCCCCAACTGTTCTGCAACAACATCCTAGAATGTAAAAAATATTAACAAAATTACATTTTCTTTAAAAAAAATTAAGAAAAAAATAAAATAAAATAAAAATTCTTAAAGAATGAGGACTACTGTAATAAAGTGAAACATTTGTTGCTTAAAAAT
>NW_007729687.1:163962-196637 GCF_000696425.1 Galeopterus variegatus
CACTCTCCCGAGTGAGCCACGGGCCGGCCCGCTACTTATATTTTGAATGTGTTAAAACTTACAGCAGTTTGAATTTTGTACATACTGCTTGTTAGTGCATAAACTAGTCTAGAGTTGCCCTGGGTGGCAAGATAATAGCTCATAACATAAAATTTGCTTCACATAACTCAACATAATTAATCTTCTCATGGAATACATTCTGATAGAGACTGAATGCAGTGGAAACATACATTTCAGTAGATAATTTCATCTATAAAAGCTCTGAATTGAAGCTGAATGTATCAAATAGAACATTTGGGCACTGGGCATATAGAGTATGAGAACTGGTAGGAAAAGCACCTTAACAGAATCTAAGAAACAGGGATGTTCACTAAAGTATGGTACAACAGATTATTTGGCCCCAAGAGGGAGTTCTTATGAAATCCTGAACAAATTACGATTTATGCATTAGATGTTACTTAGGATTTCAAGCATATGGGATGCCCAATCGCCACAATCAGACTTTAAATAATTTAAATAATTAAAAATAATAATTTAAGAATTTACCATTAACAATAGGCCAAAGATCCATTAAAAGAAAAGATTACCCTGGCAATTACTAGAATGATCAAAATAATTTTCAGAAACCAACCAGTTAAGGAAAACAAGTTTTAGACCTTAACAGAAAGTAGAGTTCTCATAATCAGCTACCAAAATACCCTAAATTTTCATAAAATCATGTAACAGCAAATTTTTTGCACTTTTTCTACCTGTTAGAAAAGGCTAGTCATTGCCCACCAGTAAGATCTAGAACGGTTTCTTAAGTCAGGAAGAGAGGCTTGTAGAGTCTAGAGAAGGGGTTTGGCAAAATATGGCTTTGAGTCAAATCCATCCTAACTCTTCCTACTACTACTTAAGAGTTTTACTGGAACGTGCACGCACGTGCGCACATATATTATAAATATGTAACACATTTTTCACTTTGAAAACACTGGCTCTTACTTTTTTCAGTTTTCAAAGCTTTATCAAGCCTGCTTCATAGGCTACATATTGCCACTTCTGGATAATTATTATAAAATGTTTTAACTTCCAACATGAATATGAGGATGAGAGAGTGTGTGCGTGTGTGTGTGTGTGTGTGTGTGTGTGTGTGTGTGTGTCTCTGTGCACAAAATTTTCCTTATTTCTTAGAATCAGCAGTAAGTAGCAATTGGGTCTGGCTCAAACATTTGACCGGCTGCCAACCTCAAGTCTGCATCCTCGTAATGTGGGTGATTCACAATGGGATGAAGTGCAGACAGCTTGACGCTTGCCATGGTAGGCATGGCACCTGCGAAAACAGCATCTGAAACACATAGTACATTTCTTAACAAAATGTCTTAAAGAAAACAAAAGTTAAACTTATCTATAACATACAAATCCTAATTAAGATGAAGCATATTTAAGTAATAACCACTGACATCATTATTTTTTTCACTCAATATTTATTCATTGTCTACCATGAATAACAGCTTGCTTTTGTTAAATGTTATCTTGGTGCTGACAACTGTGCTCAATATTTATACAAGGATTAAATAACCTAATTTGCACAACAACACTATGTTCTTCTTATTTGGTAGATGAGGAAGTAGAGACACAGTGAGGTTAAGTGACTTGCCCAAGACTGCATAGCTAGGAAGTTTCAGAGACTCCCTCAGCCACTTCACTACTGCTTCCTGCCATGCTTGAGCATGATGCTAAGGGCCAGCGCTATAGGGTTCTTCTTATTTGGTAGATGAGGAAGTAGAGACACAGTGAGGTTAAGTGACTTGCCCAAGATTGCATAGCTAGGAAGTTTCAGAGACTCCCTCAGCCACTTCACTACTGCTTCCTGCCATGCTTGAGCATGATGCTAAGGGCCAGCGCTATAGGGAGACACAGGGCTAGAAAGGATGTGAAATTGCAGTCTTGTTCCAATAACTTAAAATACTAGTTAAGTGAGAGACTGTTACAAAGGGCAAGTCTCACGGTACGGCTTTTCAAACGACTTTTGTGGCTGCCATCCTGGGGATCTGTCAGAGGAAAACATTATTTTCTTCCCTCAGATCATCTTTAAACATACATAATCAAGTTCTCTTAGTTGCTATTTGACTTCATATCATTTACGTGCTCTATCAAATCGTTTCACTACTTGCTAGTAGTACTTTTTGGAGAAATGGTGCGTATAAATTTGGTCATCATTAGGGAATACACCAAAATCTACTATTTGACTTCCACTTCAGTTTTGTCTCTTGGAAGACCACACAACTAAATTCTTACATCATGGCACTTTTGTATAATAAATGATTATATAACTGTGAAGATTATTGTCATTTTTAATCAGCACCAAAAAATCAGTAATAAAAACAAGGCATGCTATTCAGATCTACTACAAATAACTGAACGTTTACTTCAAATATAACTAAGCATTCTAAATGTAAGATTGAAAAAAAATCTCTTCGTATAACTTAAATTTGAAAATATGTACGTCAACTGAAGTAGGAATGGGTATTGATTATTACGAGATTCAATAATTAATGATGACAAGCTGTTAGCCTAGAGAAGTGGTTCTCAGTAAGGAATGATTTTGTATCCTCAGGAGACACTGTCAACTTCTGGGGACATTTTTGGCTGTCATACTAAGGAAGGGAGAGAGACACGATCCTGGCATCTGCTAGGCAGAGGCCAGGGATGCTGCTAAATATCCTGCAATGCACAGGACAGTTCCCAATGTCCAAAGTGCTAAGGGTGAGAAACCCTGGACTAGAGGGATCCAAAGCTCAGGGCCAGGGTCATGGAGAAGAAACTAGGAACACCTGCCCAGCAAGAGCTGGAACCACTAAGAAGATGCCACTTGTGGCAGAGAAAGAGGGATAAATACCCCCCACCTTCTTTCCTTTTAGTGGTGAGGTAAATATGAGCACAACAGGGAATAAGATATTTTCCTGTCAGTGTTCTGAAGTCTCCATTTAATCTACTGCACAGATTAGAAAAAGATACCCCTCTAACTTCACAGAAATCTACTGGTGCATGACTTGATGAGTGGACCAGAGGCTAGACTTAAGCTCCCACTTGTTCTCTCAAGTGGCCACCTTTGTGCAGTGCACAAACTGCACAACCTTACATGGTGAAACTGCATGTGAACACTAGTCCCATTCATACTATAAACTTCACTCAGCTTTTAATGAACACAGGTAATCATGAGAGAACTCATAATAAGAGGGATTAAAAGGAGAATAAAACAGATTGATGAGACGATCAAAGCGTCAGCTAAAAATGAGATGGGGGTTATGAGAGTTCTCTTAGAAGGATAAGAGAGCCAAACATCGGCTGTCTCTGCCAGGAACCTAAGGCAAGCACTGGAACAAAGAAAGACACAATAAAAGATTAAAAGCTTGGGAAAAACAACTGAAACTGGGGAGGGGCGAGGAAAACTAAGGGAGTGCCTACCTTGAGCTCCTACAGGGAAAAAGTCAGTTGTGGATTAATTTAAAAATTCTAATTAAACTGGGTTGGCAGTGCTGTGTGAGGAGGCATTGTCACCCACATACACCCTTTGAAAGCCATGGACCAAAATATCTGAGCCGAAGTTGTAAAGATTTACCTTAATGATGGTTAATTAGCAAAAATGGTGGCTATACAATGAGGAAACAGACTTGAGGAGTCACAGGAAAATTTAAATAAAACACAGTGGAGAACTTGTGCCAGAGAAAAGTACTAAATATCAAAAATAATCATGGATGAGATTATAAATTTATACAAAATATTGTAGAATATACTTATTCTCTGGAAAGTTATTTAAAAATAAAATATCTATCTGCTTGAGGTAGTTTTGAATAAAGATACAAAGAAAACAAGGTAAGTTATAAAGAATATTTGGGAATACTTAAAAGTGGGTTATATAACTCTTCTCTGTGAGATGATTTAGTGAAAAAAATATAATAGCCAAGATTTTAACTTTTCTGCACGTAACTGGTTTTAGAGAGTTAGAGGAGATAGTTAGCAGGGACGGAAGTGATAGAAAGGGTGCCAGGAAACTCCTCACTATCAAAAGTATCTTCTGCAGTGGCCCATAACAAAGTGTGAAACGTGTTATTAAAGATTTATTTCTGTGATTTGCCACTGTTATGGTTAAGATACAATAATGCTGTCTGAGAGTTATAACACATAACTTGTGAATAATCATTAGCCACATTAAAATTCTTTTGACAGCTATCTAGGAGTTTAAAGAGAGTACAAAATTGCCTTTTAAAAGGGTTTGATTGAAAAAAGACAAAAAGGAAAAAAAAAAAGGGGTTTGATTGAGTGGTTACTGTAATTAGCATGCTAAAACTCTGTGAGGGTATGAATGACTGTATGTGTGTATTTGTAAATCATATGTGTACACACATACACATATATAAATTGATAAGTATATTATATATACATACATATTATATATATATATATATATATATATATATAAATGTGTATTTGTGACTGTGTGTGTGTGCAAAACTAACTATACATATTACTAAACAGCTACATACCTGGTCTGGTATTGTATTTAATCCATTGTATAAGTTCTTCCTGGGGCAAATTATTAAATTCTCCTATTATGCTCCATTGATTATGGAGGTTTGCAAAACCTTGTAGTGACATCACTGTTAGAATGCCAAAGATAACATTCTCGAATCGAACTCTGCAAAAAAGCCAGCCAAAGAGCTGAAATAAAAGAAACCATTTATTTATAATCCTTATACGAAGAGTATACGAAGAGTGCTATAGAGTCAATAATAAATTATCACCTTACTACTTAAATGAAGGTGTATTATCCTTTGATATCAGTACATAAATATACAGAATTATCATGACCTATTGCTTAAAAACAACACATATGCTGGAATTGCAGGGCCCAGTTAAAAATGGAGCTTTCTCTCTTCTCGAAAGAATTAAGGAAGGAATAACCGATTCTTCCAGTACTGATTTACTACCAGGGTTTAAGATTAGTGAATCACAATTCTGAAACATCCTAGAACTAAATCCTTTAACATTTGGCTGCCTTTTATGGACATCATGAATAACTAGGGAAACCCTATTAGCACTGATGTGTTTATTCCTCTCTGGAAAACAGGCATTATGATATTCTGACAGTACATTTATAATCAAAACTAAAGTGTTTCTAAAGTATCTTAATCCCAAAATTCTAGCTAATTAATCTAGCTATTTTGTAATATTAAATATGGTAATGGAAAACCAAACTGACAATTTTTCTTAGGGATTCTTTGAGCCAAACAGAACTATACCAGAGAGATTACTCTGCATCTACTCTAATACTGAATGAGTACTTTGGGGTAGTTCTGGAGAGCAGGAACCCTTGCATGGACCTGAACTCCCAAAGACACATTTATGGACAGGACAGTGCTTGTCATAGAAATAGCAGTTAAAATCCAGGAATCATTTTCAAAGCTATTTGAAGTTGCTTTTCTTACTCTATAGTGAATCACGAACTAATATTTCAAATATTTAAATTAATTAACTTATAAACACCTGATATTTTTATGTCTTAGATTGCTCAGCAAAGCCATGGTAACTACACTGTAGCTGCTATAGTTATTATAGTGTAGCCATATAAGAATGAACACCTTACCCGTCTAGAGCATATCAAGGAAGCCATAACACACATGTGGGGTGTCAAAAATAGCTTCAGCCTCATAATTAAAACAGCAAGGGCAGTAAATGCTAACAACTGCAATGTGTGAAAAATCAGCTATGAAAACACAAACAAAAAAATGACATTTTCACTTTATGTATTTTAAAATTAATAAACATAAAATAAAGTATATTAAAGCTATTATTATTAATTTGGGAAAAAAAAACTTCTAACTTAGTAAATAAGTCAATTAATATTTATTCATTTATCCAACAAAGATTTATCAAGTGTCTACTATATGCCAGGTACTGTTCTGGGTGCTTCAGAAACAACAGTGAGCAATTTCTCCCCTCTAATGACTTTAGTAATGAGACACAGATAATAAATAGACATAGCAAATAAATAAATAAATTACATAGTCTCTCTGAAAGTGGTAAAGTGCACTGGGCAAGAAAATGGAGCAGGGACAGGAGCCAGGGAGTGCAGAATGTGAAACGAGGCCACAGCTGGGAGGAGCTGTCATTTTAAGTAGCACCATCATGGTGGGCCTCATGAAGGTGACATTTGAGCAAGGACCTGCACAAAATGAGAGGCGAGGCACAGAGACAAACAAACATGGACTGCTTCACAAAGATGTGTGTCATTTAGTTAAAAAACTGAAATCACAGCAGAACATAAACTAGATTATTTTAGAAGAAGTAAAATTTTATAAATATTTGTACTAATTAGTAGGATACTGCATTTTGATAAAAGTGGGGTTCCAAGGAGCAAAGATGTGAAACACAACTTTTCTAATACACATATTCATAAAATATCAACTTCTTACTAGAAAAATGCATATTGAATACAGGCATATAATTAATGCAACAAAAAGTAAATGGCAACTAAATATTTATGTTCTAATTCGCTAATATTTAAACAAATTAAATGTTAAAAATAGAGATATTTTCATCTATCAAACTGACAAATATTATACACCACATCAACAAAATGGAGGACAAACACCATATGATCATCTCAATAAACGTAGAAAAATCTTTTGATAAAATTCAACATCCCTTCGTAGCAAAAACTCTTCAACAAAACAGGTGTAGAAGGAAAGTATCTCAACACAATAAAAGCCATATATGACAAACCCACAGCTAACATCATCCTGAACAGGGAAAAGTTGAAAGCTTTTCCTCCAAGAACAGGAACAAGACCAGGATGCCTACTCTTGCCACTCCCATTTAGCATAGTACTGGAAGTTCTAGCCAGAGCAATCACGCAAGAGAAAAGAACAAAGGGCACTGGAAAAGAGGGAGTCAAATTGTCCCTTTTTGCAGAAGACATGATCTTATATAGAGGAAAAACCTAAAGACTCCACCAAAAAAACTCTTGGAACTGATAAAATAAATCCAGTAAAGTTGCAAGATATAAAATCAATCAGTAGGGCCGGCTCGGTGGCGCACTGGATAGTGCGCCGCTTGGGAAGCGCGGCGGCGCTCCCGCCCGAGGGTTCGGATCCCACATACAGACCGGTTCCCGCTCACTGGCTGAGCGAGGCACGGGAGCAACGCCGAGGGTTGCGATCCCGATGCCGGTCCCCGGTCCGGTATGGGGGCAACACTGAGGGTTGCGATCAGCTGCCGGACACTGAAAAAGACAAAAGACAAAAAAAAAAAAAAAAAAAAAAAAAAAAAAAAAAAAAAAAAATCAATCAGTAGTATTTCTATACAGCAACACCAACCAGCAGAAAAAGAAATCAAGAAAGCAAACCTTTTTATAATAGCTACTAAAATAATAAAATACCTAAGAATAAATTTAACCAAGAAGGTGAAAGATCTCTACAATGAAAACTACAAAACACTGGTGAAAGAAATAAAAGAGGACACAAAAAAATGGAAAAACATTTCATGCTTATGGATTGACAGAATCAACATTGTTTTTTTTCTATTTTAACTTCTCAATATACATTATGGTCAATTTTCATGACCCCTTACCCATTCTTCTTCCTCCTTCCCTCACTCCCCTTCCCCGCTACATAATATCTGTTCACTTGTCTTAAAAAGCTCAAGGAATTGTTGTGTCTTCTTCCCCACCTTGTTTGTGTGCTTATTTATTTATTATTAGCTCCCACAAATAAGTGAGAACATGAGGTATTTTGCTTTCTGTGCCTGTCTTGTTTCACATCCATGTTGTTGCAAATGGTAGTATTTCATTTTTCTTTATGGCAGAGTAGTGTTCCATTGTGCAGATATACTACTGTTTCCTTATCCACTAATCTGATGATGGAAATTTGGGCTGGTTCCTCCTCTTGGCTGTTGTAAACAGTGCTGCAACAAACATTGGAGTACAGGTATCCCGTTGGCATGATGATTTCCATTCCTCTGGGTATATTCCCAGCAGTGGAATAGCTGGGTAATATGGTAGATCTATCTGTAATTGTTTGAGGAAATACCATTTTCCATAAAGGTTGCACCATTTTGCAGCTCCACCAACAATGTATGAGAGTTCCTTTTTCTCCACAACCTCTCCAGCACTTATCCTTCTCAGTCTTTTGGATATTAGCTATCATGACTGGAGTGAGACGGTATCTTAAAGTGGTCTTGATTTGCATTTCCCGGATGCTGAGTGATGTTCAGCATTTTTTCATGTGTCTGTTGGCCATTCGTACATCTTCCTTTGAGAAATGCCTATTCAGCTCCTTTGCCCATTTTTTAATTGGGTTATTTGTTTTTTTGCTGTAAAGTTGTTTGAGTTCCTTGTATATTCTGGATATTAATCCTTTGTCTGTTGTATATTTTGCAAATATTTTCTCCCACTCTGCTGGTTGTCTTTTCACTCTGTTGATTGTTTCTTCTGCTGTGCAGAAGCCTTTTAGTTTGATATAATCCCATTTGTTTATTTTATCTTTAGTTGCCTGTGCTTTTGGGGTCCTATTCATGAAGTCTGTACCCACTCCTACTTCCTGGAGTGTTTCCCCTATGTTTTCTTTAAGGAGTTTTATTGCTTCAGGATGTATATTTAATTCTTTAATCCATTTTGAGTTGATTTTGGTATATGGTGAGAGGTTTGGGTCCAGTTTCATTCTCCTACATATGAATATACAGTTTTCCCAGCACCATTTGTTGAAGAGGCAGTCTCTTCCCCAGTGTGTGGACTTGCTGCCTTTGGATCAGATGGTTGTAGGTGTATGGGTTGATTTCTGGGTTCCCTATTCTATTCCATTGATCCGTGTGTCTGTTTGTATGCCAGTACCATGCTGTTTTCATTATTATAGCTTTATAAGATAGTTTAAATTCAGGCAGTGTTACACCTCCAGCTTTATTTTTTTGCTCAGGATTGCTTTGGCTATGCGTGGTCTTTTGTTATTCCATATAAATGTTTGGATAGTTTTTTCCATTTCTGAGAAGAATGTCATTGGAATTTTGATGAGGATTGCATTGAATCTGTAGATCACGTTGGGTAATATGGACAGTTTCACAACGTTAAGCCTCTCAATCCAAGAGCATGGGATATCATTCCATCTTCTTGTGTCCTCTCTAATTTCTCTCAACAGTGCTTTGTAGTTCTCTTTGTAGAGATTTTTCACATCCTTGGTTAACTTTCTTCCTAAGTATTTTATTTTTTTGGTGGCTATTGTAAATGGGCTAACTTTCTTCCTTTCTTTTTCTGCATGTTCACTGTTGGAATATAGAAATGCTACTGATTTTTGTGTGTTGATTTTGTATCCTGAAACTTTACTGAAATCATTTATCCACTCTAGGAGTTTTTTCATAGAGGCTTTAGGCTGTTCAATATATAGGATCATATCATCCGCAAACAGGGACAGTTTGACTTCATCTTTTCCAGTCTGGATGCCCTTTATTTCCTTCTCTTCTCTGATTGCTCTGGCTAGTATTTCCAACACTGTGTTTAATAGGAGTGGTGAGAGTGGGCATCCTTGTCTAGTTCCCGTTCTTAAGGTTCTTAAGGCTCAGGATGATATTGGCAGTGGGCTTATCATATATGGCTTTAATTCTGTTGAGATACTTTCCATCTATACCTAACTTGTAAATAGTTTTTATCATGAACGAATGTTGAATTTTGTCAAATGCTTTTTCAGTGTCTATAGAGATGACCATATGGTTTTTGTCTTTTTTTTTCTTGATGTGGCATATCACACTTATTGATTTGCGTATGTTGAACCAACCTTGGATCCCTGGGATGAATCTCACTTAATCATGGTGTATAATTTTGTGTATGTGTTGCTGTATTCTGTTAGCTAGTATTTTGTTGAAGATTTTTACATCTATATTCATCAAGGATATTGGCCTATAGTTTCTATTTTTCATGTATCTTTGTCTGGTTTTGGTATCAGGGTAATGTTTGCCTCCTAGGATGACTTTTGGAGAATAGCCTCTGTTTCAATCGTTTGGAAGAGTTTGTAGAGAATTGGTATCAATACATCTCTGAAGGTTTGGCAGAACTCTGCAGTGAATCAGTCCTCCTATAGTTTCTATTTTTCATGTATCTTTGTCTGGTTTTGGTATCAGGGTAATGTTTGCCTCATAGGATGACTTTTTGAGAATAGCCTCTGTTTCAATCTTTTGGAAGAGTTTGTAGAGAATTGGTATCAATACATCTCTGAAGGTTTGGCAGAACTCTGCAGTGAATCAGTCCCGTCCGGGGCTTTTCTTTGTTGGGAGCCTTCTGATAACAGCTTCAATCTCTTTTATTGTTATTGGTCTGTTCAGATTTTCTATATCATTTTGGCTCACTTTTGGTGTGTGTCCACAAATTTGTCCATTACCTCCATATTTTCAAATTTGTTGGCATATAGCTGTTTAGTCTCCAGTGATTTCTTGTATTTCTGAGGTGTCAGTTGTAATTTCACCTGTTTTATTTCTAATTTTTGTTATTTGGGTCTTCTCTCTTTTTTTCTTAGTTATCCTTGCTAAAGGTTTGTGAATTTTATTTATCTTTTCAATAAACCAACTTTTTGTTTCATTGATCATTTGTATTACTTTTTGGTTTTCTATTTTGTTTAGTTCTGCTCTGATCTTAATTATTTCTTTCCATCTATAACTTTGGGTTTGGATTGTTCTTATTTTTCTAGATGTATAAGGTGAAGCATTAGGTTGTTTATTTGCCATCTTTCCATTGTTCTGAAGTAAGCATTTAATGTGATAAATTTCCTCCTTAGTACTGCTGTTGCAGTATCCCACAGGTTTTCATATGATGTGTCATTATTTTCATTAGTTTCAATAAACTTTTTGATTTTCTGTTTAATTTCTTCTTGGACCATATGTCATTAAGTAGACTGCTGTTTAATTTCCATGTGTTTGTAGAGTTTCCAGAGTTTCATTTGTTATTGATCTCTAATTTTAATCCATTGTGATCAGAAAAAATACATGGAATAATTCCAATTTTCTGAATTTGCTGAGACTTGCTTTGTGACCTAATATGTGATCTATCCTGGAGAATGTTCCATGTGCTGATGAGAAGAATGAATATTCTGAGGTTGTTGGATGGTATGTTCTGTAGATATCTGCCAAGTACAAATGGTCCAAACTGTTGTTTAGATCTTGTGTTTCTCTATTGATTTGTTTCCTAGATGATCTGTCCAATGTTGACAGTGGGGTGTTCAGGTCCCCTACTATTATGGTGTTAGTGTCTATTTCCTTCTTTAGATCTAACAGTGTTTGCCTTGTAAATCTGGCTGCTCTGACACTGGGTGTGTATATATTTATGATTGTTATATCTTCTTGATGGATAAGATGCTTTTTTCATTATATAGTGGCCTTCTTTATCTCTTTTTATGGTTTTTGCTTTAAAATCTATTTTATCTGATATGAGAATAGCTACTCTAGCTCATTATTCATTTCTATTTGCTTATCTTTTTCCATCCTTTCTCTCTTAATTTATGTGTGTCTTTACAGGTCAGGTGAGTCTCTTGAGGACAGCATATTGTTGGGTCCACCTTTTTAAACCAGTCAGCCAGTCCGTGTCTTTTGAGTGGGGATTTTAATCCCTTCATATTTAGAGGTATTATTGAAAGGGGTTGATTTACTCCTATCATTTTATTGATTTTCATTTAGATGTTTAAGTACTTTTTGTTCCTTTCTTCCTAAATTTTCTGCTTGTCTTCTGTATTTGTTGGTTTCTTGGGGTGGTAGATAAACTACGTTTTTTCCTTATTGTTAGCATTTTTGTTTTGCTAGTAGGTTTGGTTCTTTCTTGAGTATTCATGGCAGTGAAGGCTGTTTATGAGGTATCAAACCCAGTACTTCCTTGAGAATTTCTTGTAAGGCTGGTCGTGTGGTAGTGAACTCCCACAGTCCTTGTTTGTCTGAGAAATATACTATTTGTCCTTCATTTTGGAAGGACAGCCTTGCTGGGTATAGTATTCTTGGCTGGCAATTTTTGTCTTTTAGTATTTTGAACATATCATCCCATTCTTTTCTGGGTTTTAGGGTTTCTGATGAAAAGTCTGATGTTATTCTGATTGGGGCTTCCTTATAGGTGACTTGCCACTTCTCTCTTGCAGCTTTTAAGATTCTCTCTTTGCCTTTGAGTTTTTCCAGTTTGACTATCACATGTCTTGGAGAGGATCTATTTGGGTTGAATATGTTAGGGGCTCTTTGGGCCTCCTGAATCTGGAGATATGTAGTTTTCCCTATACCTGGGAAGTTTTCTGCTATTATTTCACTGAATATATTTTCAATGCTATTTCCTTTTTCTTCCCCTTCTGGAATACCAATGATTTGAATATTTGAGAGCTTAATATTGTGTTATCTCTCTTAGATTTTCTTTAATTTTTTAAATTCTTTTTTCTGGTCTGCCTGTGTTAATTCAAACAGACTGTCTTCAAGGTTAGAAATTCTCTCTTCTACTTCTTATAGCCTGCTGGTTAGACTGTGTTGTGTTTTTTATTTTGTTGAATGAATCCTTCAGCTTCACAAGCTCTGTGACATTCTTTTTCAAGGCACTGATTGCTTTGTATGTTTCTTCTTTCAGATCATGTATATTTTTTCTCATTTCAATGTATTGTCTGAGTTTTCTTGTATTTCATTTAGTTTCCTTAGAATTGTTGCTCTAAATTCCTTGTCAGTCATTTCAAAGACTTCCTGTTCTATAGGATCTAGAGCTTGAGAGTTATTGTTTTCTTTTGGTGGTTATGTACTTTCTTGATTTTTCATATTTTTGTTATCTTTCCTTTGGTGTTTTGTCTTTTAGGCAGAGGGTATCACAGTCCACTCACTTCACCCAGATGTCTGGCTTGGATCCTGAAAGGACTGCCAATTCTGAGCATCAGGAACTAGCCTGGGCTGGGAGTCCCACGATGCCTATCTATTCCAGCACGGCTGCCTCAGGGCATATGGGCCATGAGGCTCTTAAGTCTCTGTAAGTGGTGGGGATCAACCTGGGCTGAAGGTCCCACAGTGCCTGCCTTTTCCAGCATGACTGTCTTGGAGCATGTGGGCCCCAAGGCTGTTTAGTCTCTGAAAGCAGCAGGGACTGACCTGGACTGAAGGTCCCACAGTGCCTGCCTTTTCTGGCACAGCTGTCTTGGAGTGTGTGGGGCCTGAGGCTCTTAAGTTTTTCTAAGCAGTGCAGACCAACCTGGGCTGAAGGTCCTGCAGTGCCTGCCTTTTCTGGCATGGCTGTTTCGGAGTGTGTGGGCCCTGAGGTTCTTAAGTCTTTCTAAGCAGCAGGGACCGACCTGGGCTGAAGATCCTGCAGTGCCTGCCTTTTCTGGCACAGCTATCTCAGAGCATGTGGGCCCTGAGGCTCTTAAGTCTTTCTGAGTGGCACGGACCGACTGACAGAATTAACATTTTGAAAATATCCATCTACGGATTCATTGCAATTCCTATCAAAATACCAATGACATTCATCACAGAAATAGAAAAAACAAACGACATTCATATGGAACAACAGAAGACCTCAAATAGCCAAAGCAATCCTTAAGAAAAAGAATAAAGCCACATAATACTACCTGACTTCAAACTGTACTACAAAGCTATAGTAATCAAAATAGTATGGTGCAGACAGAAAAACAGACACATAGAACAATGGAACAGAATAGAGAACCCAGAAATAAATCCACATACCTACAGCTAACTGATCTTTGACAGAGGCACTGAAAACATACTTTGGGGAAAGGACAGCCTCTTCAATAAACGGTGTTTGTAAGACTGGATATCCATGTATCGAAGAATGAAACTAGACTCTTATCTCTCACTGTATATGAAAATCAACTCAAAATGGATTAAAAACTTAAATGCAAGACCTGAAACTATAAAACTTCTAGAAGAAAACACAAGGGAAATGCTCCATGACATAGGACTGGGCAAAGATTTTATGGGGGAGTGGGGGAAACACAGGCAACAAAAGAGAAATAAACAAATAGGATTATATCAAAGTAAAAATCTTCTGCACAACAAAGGAAACAATAAACAGAGTGAAGAAACAACCCACAGAATGGGAGAAAATATCTGTAAACCATGCATCAAATAAGGGGCTAATATCCAGAATATACAAGGAACACAAACAATTCAATACTAAAAAAAACACAATTAAAAAATGGCAAGGGAAATGAATAGACATTTCTCAAAAGAAGACATACAAATGGCCAACAGGTATATGAAAAAAATGTTCACCATCACTAATCATCAGGGAAATGTAAATCAAAAGCACATTGTGATATCATCTCACTCCAGTTAGACTTGTCATTATCAAAAAGACAGAAAACAACAAATGCTAGTGAGAATGTGGAGAAAGGAGAATGCTGCTACACTGTTGGTGGGAATGTAAATTAGCACAACCACTATGGAAAACAGTATGGAGGATTCTCAAACAACTACAGATAGAGCTGCAATCTGATCCAGCAATTCCACTGCTGGGTATATACCCAAAGGAACGGAAATCATCATGTTGAAGGGATACCTGCACTCCCATGTCCACTGTAGCTCTACTTAGAATACCCAAGATACGGAACCAACCTAACTGTCCATTGATGCATGATTGGATAAAAAAAATGTGATATATATACATAATAGAATACTACTCAGCCATAAAAAAGAATAAAATCCTGCTATTCACAGCAACATGGATGGACTTGGAGAAACTTATGTTAAGTGAAATAAACCAGATACAGAAAGAGAAATACACGTGTTCTCATTCATATGTGCAGCTAAAAAAACAAAAACAAAAATAAAAACAAATAATAATAAGTTAAACTGTTAAAAGGAGAAAGAAAAACTGTGGTTACTAGAGGTGAGAAAGGGGAGTTGGGGGGGGATAGTGAGAGGCTGGCTGGTTAATGGACACAAAATTACAGCTAGATAGAAAAAATGAGTTCTATTAGTGTACAATCTAAGAATCTATAATTAACAATGATTTACTGCATGTTATCAAGAGACTAGAAGAGAGGAGACCAAATATTCACTTCACAAAGAAATGATTATGTTTTACAATGACAAATATGCTAATTACCCTGATTAGATCATCATACATTGTATACACGTATTAAAATATAAATCTTGTACCCCAAAAATATGTACAATTAATATGTTTCAATAAAAAGGATTTTTTTTTTAAAGGTAAAAAAAAAAATTAAAAAGGGCTGGCTGGTTAGGTCATTTGGTTAGAGCATGGTGCTGATAACAGCAAGGTCCAGGGTTCAATACTTACAATGGCCAGCTACAAAAAAAAAAGATTAAAATAAATAAAGAAAAATAAATTAACACTGTTCCAGAGGATGCAATGAAACAAACACTGAAATGATAAATTGATAAACTTCTGTAATTTAAAATTATTTATCAATTCTCTAGAGAAAAGAGCCAACCCCTTCGACATAAATTTCCATTTCAGGAATTTACCTGTGGAAATAATCCAAACACAATGATGTTCTACCAAGATGATCACCAAAACGTATTTTTAACAGGAAAAACAGGTAACAATCTAACAATCTAAGTGACCAATATAGCTCAGCTCTGTTTACAATAGCCAAGACATGAAACTAACCTAAATGTCTATTGGTGAATGACTGGATAAGGAAGCTGTAGTATATATACACCATGTAATACTACTGTGCCATAAAAAAGAATGAAATTCTCCCATTTGCAACAACACAGATGAGCCTGGAGAACCTTATGTTAAGTGAAATAAGCAAAGCACAGAGGGATAAATACCGCATGTGCTCACTCATAAGTGGGAGCTAAGAGAGAAAAAAGAAAGGAAAGAAAGACCACAGGGGTGTGCTGGACTTGCAGAGGGCGAGAACATTCCTGGGCTACAAAGTGGAGTGGGGGGTGGAGAGGAGAATGGAGGCTGGGGATAACTGGGTGGGGACACAGGGTACAAAGCAATTTGTGGTAATGGGTATGTTGCCAGTATGAACCTGGCCTTTACATCTAGGGCACGAGGGGTGACAATCAGCTTTGTATCTCATGAATATTCATAATCAATAAAAAAAGAATAAGTAATCATATATTAGATTATTTAATGCCATGGAAAAGTTTTCAGAGTATAAAACTCTGAACATATAGAATGATATTAATTCTACAGAAAATATCCATGCATATATAGTATGAGAATAGGGAATGCTGTAGGAAAACACATCAAAATGCTAACAAGGGTTACTTCTGAATGATTTTTCTATATTTTCCAAATTTTTAAGTGTGTTATACTTTTATTCAGAAATATATCATATTTAAAACAGAATGGCAAAAACCGTACCCAAAGCTATTTTTATTTAATTTTTAAGTAAAGATATTTAAAAATAGAATTTATTTTTTTCACAATTCTTGGACACAATGTTAGAATAGAATACATTTGTTTCAAAATCAGTCCTTCATTTTTTAATCAAACTCAACTTTGGGCAAAGTCAGGGACATGTTATGGAGGAAACAAAAAACACCAACCATCCTTCAAAACCAAACAAGTCCCTTTGTCTAGAACCAGTAAATCACAGATCGGGAGGTCACCTATCCAAAACAGGTGCCTCTTCCCTTAAATCTATGAACTGGACATTCACTATTTCCTGAACAGGAGTACGTCCCAGGAGTGCACACTGCAATGCCAGACAGCAGAAATGTTAGAAAATCTTTCCTGAAACCAAACCAGTATGTTTCTCTGCCATTTCCACACTTCTGGAACTGCACGAAGTTAGTCTAAACCCATTTATGTATGAAAGTTCTCTATTATCTAAATACTGTAATTATGACTTTGCACTATCCCCACCTTCACCCTTAGAAAGCTTGTTGTTTTTAGGCTAAATATTCACAAATCTTCAATTATGAGCTCTGTGTTGTCATGATTCTGGTTGCCCTTCTCTAGACATGGTATACGGACTGTCCATATTTTTCTTAAAATGTGGCATTTAGAAATAGACTATAATAGATATGATCTAATTAATGCAAATATACACCTAATTTCTCCCAATACTCTTTTGGTTATTTTGAGCCACAGAATGACACTGTCATTTTCTCTCATAGTTCCAGTCACTTCTACATGAGCAACAACTCGCATGACCAAAATTAAGTCCACAGTAGTAATTATTTTTCACCCTCTTCTGTTATCTAAGGGTTGAAAGGACTCTATGTTCATCTGGAGACTTGAAAGATCCTCACCATTTCCTTATTTTTCCTGAATGATGTTTTTGGGTTTTTTTTTTTTTTTTTTTTTTTTTGTGTGTGTGTGTGTGTGTGTGTGTGTGTGTGTTTGTGTGTGTGTGTGCCTGGACAACATAAAACAGCTACTCCAAATGGCATCCCTTACTTTCTTGTTCTGTTCTCACCCCAATGCTCCCAACCATCCTTCTGCTCTCAGGCTCCTACCCTGTGCAGGGCTCTCTTGCCATATAGTTCCATCATCTTCATTCTATTAAGCAGATTTCTTTTTAACCACCAAGTGGAGGTCAGAAAGCTACAGTCAGAAAGTATAGTCCAAAATCACTACTATAAGTACACTACTGTTAATTTGTTAGTACCTCTTTCCAACATAAAAATCGCGAGGAAAATCTTCACAACACTTTTTAGAGGCTGAAAGCAAGCAAGGAAGAGGAGCTCAGGAAACTGTTCACTACCTGTCTTTGCAATAAGTGAGCCCAATGTGGTGAAGTGTGAGGTAGGAGCCACCACGTGGAGAGAAAACAAGGACTAAGTGTCTAAGACCAGTCCAAATGGTGAGGCTGTTCCTGTCAAAACTACCTTCAGTGACAGTTCGAAGATGTCTTGAGACCATGCTAAAGAGGTGTCCCTCCGTGGGCACAGTAACAGGAGGCAGAACATTAGCTGGAGCCTCCTGAAGTCTTGGTCTAGAATCACACTAATTGTACAGGCTAACACCTACATGGTGCTTACGTTACACTAGGCATCATTCTAAGTACCTTACATATAACTCACACAGAAGCCATATGAGATAGGTATTAGTATTTTTGTTGTTCTTGTTTCCTAAAAGATGTTCAGAAACTTACCCAAGATCACACAGTTAGTAAGGGGCAGAAAGAAATAGGATGTGAGTCAGTCTAGCTCCTGGGTCTATGTCTTAACCACCAGTATGCTGCTTCTCCAGACAACAAATTATTGAACAACGTGGTCTATTAGGCTATTGACACAGAAGTGCACAGACCTGCCCCCCTCCCCATGCCCAAAAGCCAGTTTCTCAAAAGAAGTAATTGTCCTCACAAATTCTGCAGCACTTCACTCCATAGTGGTTCAGATGCCTTCAGCTGTCTGTCACAGAAAACCCTGCAGCCATAAGTAATAGAAAATCCTTGTAACAGAAAACAGAAACTCAGCTGACTTAAGATGTAAAGGGTAAAACGTAAAATGATCAAATGCTATAACAAGCTGTAGATATGAGGGGAAAAAGTGAAGGTACAGGACCGACTGTCATGGGCAAAACGAGGTGCAAGTGGGTCTCCTGACAAGCTCAGCAGAGCAGTCACCGCGCTGCTCTCCGTCCATCTCCACGCGGGTTCCTCATGTGAACTCTGACATTCTTGGAATAAACACTGCTCCTAACTCACTTCCCTCCTTCTTCTTTCCTGTGAATTACTAGACACACCTGTACTGGTTTCTAAGCCCATAAAAATTGGTTAAAAGACACTAATTTGATAAAATAAATAATTACAGTTTCAAAACATTAAATTATGAGGAACACTTACAACAGAATCCTTTAACCTAACAAACTATAATAATCACTATCAGGACAGTAGGGAGGTAACCCAGTGGTTTCTTCAGTGAGTTGAGGGAGGCAGACCGTCACCTATTCAGAGGCTCGACAGGGAGAAACAAGCAAGCAAGTCCCTGATGATCAAATCATCCTAACAAATCCTCCCCTAACCCTGAAACACACTGTAATGTATATACAGCCTTTTGTTATCACATCGCATTCAAAGTGAGCAGCACCCTCTGTACCTCTCCAGGTTTCACGCCTTGCACACCCTATCACACCAACTGAAAACAGTCCCTGTCTCCAAAAGTGAGCCCTGAGCAGGAGTGGTATGCGAAGTCACCTCTCGCCCAGAAGGTAGAAGACTATCCTGGCACTGCACTGAAACTCATTATTTCCTTCCACAAGACCTGCAGATTTTAGAAATTAAGAGATTTACTACCATTGTGCTCCTGTTAGTTGGCTCCACTCCTGTTTTGCCTTTTAAAGTCTGCTTTACTGCCAACAGACCTAAAATATCTAAAATTCAGATCTGACCATACCATCTCTCACTTAGGAATAAAGTCCAGTCTGAAGTCCAGATTCTTTGTGTACAAAGCCTCCATGGTCTGAACCCTGCTGATAGAGTTTGGATGTGCTGTCCCTGCCAAAACTCATGTGGGAATCTGATCCCCAATGTGGCAGTGCTGGGAGTTGAGTCATGGAGGCGGATCCCTCATGAATGGATTCTCTCCCTGGGGCAGGAGAGGTAGTGAGTGAGATCTCGCTCTATTAGTTCCTGCGTGAGCCGGTTGTGTAAAAGACCCTGGTGCCTCCCCCCCACTCTCTTGCTTCCTCTCACCATGTGATCTGCTTGTACCCGCTGGCTGCCTGCCGCTTTCCACCATGAGTAGAAGCAGCCTGAGGCCCGTGCCAGATGCAGCTGTCCCAGAATCGTAAGCCAAGTAAACCTCTGTTCTGTATAAATTACCCAATCTCGGGTATTTCTGTTATAGCAACACAAACGGACTGATACACCTGCCTACCTTTTCAGTCTCATTTTCTGCCACTTCTTGCTTTTTTGTACATCAACACTAGAGATTTGCTGGTAGCTCTGAACATAACATACTATCTTATGCCTCCTTTGCACATGCACATCTTCTGACCTTGGTAAACTCCTATTCCTCCTCTAAAGCCATTTAAAAAATCTTTCCCCAACTACCCTGCCTCCTGCACATAAATGTAATCACTTCTCCTGTACAACTTTAGAGTTTACTTTTCTCACTGCACATATCTGCATATTTCTAATCTGTGCACATTTTATCCTCCCCCACTATACTGTAAATTCCTTAAAGTAGAAACCTAGTATATAGTAGGCATATAATAAAGATCAAACTGCTGTAAGTATATAGAATTAGTAAAAAAAAAAAAAAAGAAAACATGCAAAATAAGGATGAATGGAAGAATGAAAGACAGTGAGAAAGAAGCAAAATAATGTGAGAAAGAAGGGCAGAAAATTAAGTCCTATGTTTTTCAAAAAGAGGCTGGTCGTAGATACTGTACATTAAACATGAAGTCTGAATGTGAACTAATAAGTAAAACCAGGTAATGTGACATTTCATGGATGATTTACAGAAAAGTCGTTTACATGAGGCAGCAGTAGCATGAGTGGTTACAGGTCTAGATACTGCAGCTCCACTGCCTGGGCTTTGCGACGTTAAGCAAGTTACTCAACGTCTCTACACCACAGTTTCTTCATCTATAAAATATAAATCACAGTGCCTACCTCAAAGGGTAGTTGTAAGGATGAAATTATTAGTGCATGTAAATCACTTACAAAAATGCCCTGTACACAGGAAGCAATAAGTGTGGAGAGTTCTGGGAATGGACTGCTTAAGTTCAAATCCAATCTTCACTACAAATTAGCTGTGAGACCTTAGGTAAGCTACTTCCCTTCTTGGGTCTCTACTTTTTGGTAGATACCCCTCTGTTCTTCTCCCCAGCAGCTGGGTGTGGCCCTGTGCTGCGTTCTGGATGTGGGCCGAAAGTGCCATGAAAATCTTCCATGCCCAGCCCTTGCAACACCTCCAGTGCATGATCTTCCTGCTTTTTCTCCCTCACTGGCTTGTTGCAGGCAAGCACAGAAACTCTGGAAGTGCATGTTCAAGACAGCAGAGCCACAGAAGGAAGCAGTCTGGGTCTCTCCATCACTGCTTGTCAGAGCCACCTGCTAATAAGGAACTCTTGGTTTTAACTTTATGTAAGAAAAGAAGTAAATTTCTACTAAGTAATTAAAATGTTGGTGTAACAGCTAGTATTATCTAACTAACATAATTTCCTTATTTACAAAGTGGAAACAATATTATAAGAATTAAACAGCACAGTACATGGCATGTAATAACTATTCAAAAAATACTGGTAATCATGATATTCCTATTAAGTTCAAATTCAGTTGCCTTCTCTTGTAAATATGATCTTTCCCTGAAGGCCCCCCTTAAAGTTCCATCACTTAGGAAATCGTATTTCCAGCTCACAGTGATCTTTCCCTTCGTATGCCACAAAATAACACACACCATATGAAATGTCTTGTTTAGTGTCTTTTTTGTAAAGTTACACATACTTGAGGAATATTACTACACTATCTTTTGCATCCTACAACCCCGCTGAGCTTGTAGCTGACTGATCATCAAGTCTACATGGTGGCAGAAGGCACCAGACACACATCCACAGGTGCCTGCACTGACGGACCACAGCTGATTAGCTGAGCAGGCTAGAAAGCAAATGCTTGTTACTGTTGAATGACTAAAAGAATGAATAAATGAAGACAATTAATTTAATTATGTTCCATGGTCATAAATTAACCTTCTGACTTTCAAATCCTTATTATTGTTCAAAGTGAGAGCAGATTAAAAGTGAGAGGGATCAGCAGAAATTTGTTACCAATGCTGAACAATTCAAGCCCTACTGATGGTTCACCAGCAGCAGGTTATATTCTCCATTGTAAATTACCCTTGAAACAAGAATTTAATACACGAATCTATAAGAGATTAAAACGAAAGCTTTACCTCACCATGTTCAAGGAGCTGTTTTCTGGAATAAAACAAAAATATTATTTATCTACTAAATATCCATTATACTGTAATTATATAAGAATAAACTTCACATATAATTATATAAGTAAGCTTCATTTCACTAAGCTTCATTGTTCTTAGATTTTTTAGATTTGATTTTCTCTAAACTACTTAAAGAGCATAAATTAAAAATAAAATAGATTAGATAATACTACTAACAGCAATTTAAAGGGCTTAATTTACAGCCACCATACTTAAAGTGTGTCAAAGACGTCATTTTTTGGTTAAGATAAAAATAGATTTTACTGTTCCCTGGAGATTGTACCTCTGGAAGAGTAAGTGAATAAAAGACCTTCTATTAAATATTTGATCTATGTATAGCATATACTTTTGAGTTGCCTTCATTTTAAACAATTGTAAATAACCGAACATCCTAGTACATAAACTTCGTGAGCATTTCTGAATATTTCTTTAAGATAAATTTTTAAAAGAAAAAATATTGGGTAAGGCATAAAAATATTTTTAGTTCCCCAAAAGTTGTCCCAATTGACTAAATATCTGCAGCACACTAGCATGTTCTAGGCACTGTGCACTGAATATAGCGTGAATAGTATCGATACAATTCTTATCTTTACAGAGCTTGTATTAGATCCAGGCAAGAGGTAAGAGACTGCCTGTTTATTGTTCCATTGAAAAGACCGGGTATTTTATTTTTATGAAAGGCTTTACAGGATGCAGAGGCCTAACATGGACTTTGTGCTTGGGGAGAGAAATGAGACAGTGTCCAAAGGAAGGTCAGGGGCACACAGACCCATAGATTTTTGGCAAGTGTGGTTGGGGAAAGGCCTCTTGGGACAGTAGTGGAGTCACCAAATTACTTTGCCTCCACTGTAGCTCCTTCCCTACAGGTGCAGTCAGAGGGTAGGGGTTCCCACTTGTCCTGAAATCTTCCAGTCGCAACAGAGTCCTGTAGTGAGCTGCTGCATGCAAGGAAGGCCGGGTAGGTACATGAGCATAATCACAATGACCCTGACAGTAACTACTGTTACACATAAATCTAGTAGCTAATTCAAAATATGAATACACAAGACACAAACAGCATAAAAGAGAAACCAAGACAAATGAGCAAAACAACTGAATGCTCAGGACACGTAGTGAATGCAAGAAACAAGAGAGTATTAAACGAAAATTCCAATTATTATCTTCAAAGAAGTTTCAGAGGATACTACACCTATATAACTAAAACAAGCTGCAATAAAAAGGAGTTTTCAGACATTCTGGGAAAAATATATTTGCCTAATTTAAAATCTCAAAAGAACGTTGAATAATAGAAGCTCAAAAAAGAGAGCTAAAACAACAGAATAAGAAAACAACTTCCCGAGCTGAAGGAATATTAGAGTCAATAACACACAGACACACACCCCACTTCCAAACCCTGAAAACTTCCAGAGACATTCAATGCTAGAAAACAAAGAAGCAATGCCTACAAAATGATGAATAAAACCCAGAAATATCTACCAATCAATCCATCAATCAATTATAAGGGCAAAATAAAGGCATTTTTCAGATAAGAGAGCACTCAGAAAGCATGCCATCTCTATACTCTTTCCGAAAAATATCATTTGAGCATGTAGTCTATGAATCTAAGACAGAGAAAGCATTAGATACAAGAAACAGTCAAGAACAACAACAAAAAAAACCCAGTAAAACTTAAAGTCAAGTCAAAAAATTGCTGGTGACTTTAAATGTTCAGAGACTTCTTAAGACAGAAGAGAAATTACAACAATCTAGAAGTAAACTTTCAGACTGTTTCAGCATAACATGGGAGGTGAGGTTGTGCAGGCAGGGAGAAGTCAAAGTATTTCAATAGCTCAGAGGTGAAGCAAGCCAGTCTCTAAAGCAAGACAGCCTGAGCACAAATCCTGACTCCACAACTCACTAGCTGTGTGCCTTCGGGAAAATTACTTACCTTCTCTGTGCTTCAGTTTCCTCATCTGTAAATAACGGGAATAATAATGGATTCCCCTCTCACAGGGTAGTTGTGGGGATTTATTAAGTTAACACTAAGATAAAAGACTTAAAATATTGTCAGACACGTAGTAAAACATCAGTACCTGTTAGCTATTATTGCTGGTGATAATAGGTTTCAGATATTAATTGTATCAATATGAATACATTTGCTAACATTTCAAGGAAAATCACCAGTAAGATAGAGATGGCACAAAGATAACCAACAATTCAGCAAATATCAAGAAAATAATTTTGAAAAGCCCGATAAATAAAAACATAAAATCAGACAGCAGGAAGAAGTCCAAACATGACAGATGTGACAATGAATATAAAAATGGGTTAAATTCACCAATTTGAACACAAAGATAACCAACAATTCAGCAAATATCAAGAAAATAATTTTGAAAAGCCCGATAAATAGAAACATAAAATCAGACAGCAGGAAGAAGTCCAAACATGACAGATGTGACAATGAATATAAAAATGGGTTAAATTCACCAATTTGAAAGTGAGAGGAATCTAAATAGAAAAAAAGTAAAACCCAACAATGAGAAATATGCCTAAACCAAAATGCCACAAAAACACTGAGAAAATAAGGCATAGGTAAAAGTATACCAGGCAAATACTATAAGAAAGAAAGTGGATGTGGCAATTTAATTTTCTATGAAAAAGAATTTAAAGAAAATAGCAATAAATAAGGCAAAGAAAATCCCTTATAATAATAAAAAGTACAATCCGACAATCATGAAATGAACCATAGCACTGTCTATATAAAGCAAACACAATTAACATTAAAAGACAATTTTGGAAAAAATACATTCTTAATGTTATCTATGAACATAGCTTTCAGAGACAATAACAGATAAAGTAGAAAAACAAATTGGTTTACTAGAGCATTTAGAACAGCACTATTAGCTACATGATACAACATGTAACTTTGAACTCCCCCAAAATAAGAAATTCACATTTTTTAATTCTCATAGAATAGTATTTCAATAGCTCAGAGGTGAAGCAAGCCAGTCTCTAAAGCAAGACAGCCTGAGCACAAATCCTGACTCCACAACTCACTAGCTGTGTGCCTTCGGGAAAATTACTTACCTTCTCTGTGCTTCAGTTTCCTCATCTGTAAATAACGGGAATAATAATGGATTCCCCTCTCACAGGGTAGTTGTGGGGATTTATTAAGTTAACACTAAGATAAAAGACTTAAAATATTGTCAGACACGTAGTAAAACATCAGTACCTGTTAGCTATTATTGCTGGTGATAATAGGTTTCAGATATTAATTGTATCAATATGAATACATTTGCTAACATTTCAAGGAAAATCACCAGTAAGATAGAGATGGCACAAAGATAACCAACAATTCAGCAAATATCAAGAAAATAATTTTGAAAAGCCCGATAAATAGAAACATAAAATCAGACAGCAGGAAGAAGTCCAAACATGACAGATGTGACAATGAATATAAAAATGGGTTAAATTCACCAATTTGAAAGTGAGTGAGAGGAATCTAAATAGAAAAAAAGTAAAACCCAACAATGAGAAATATGCCTAAACCAAAATGCCACAAAAACACTGAGAAAATAAGGCATAGGTAAAAGTATACCAGGCAAATACTATAAGAAAGAAAGTGGATGTGGCAATTTAATTTTCTATGAAAAAGAATTTAAAGAAAATAGCAATAAATAAGGCAAAGAAAATCCCTTATAATAATAAAAAGTACAATCCGACAATCATGAAATGAACCATAGCACTGTCTATATAAAGCAAACACAATTAACATTAAAAGACAATTTTGGAAAAAATACATTCTTAATGTTATCTATGAACATAGCTTTCAGAGACAATAACAGATAAAGTAGAAAAACAAATTGGTTTACTAGAGCATTTAGAACAGCACTATTAGCTACATGATACAACATGTAACTTTGAACTCCCCCAAAATAAGAAATTCACATTTTTTAATTCTCATAGAATATTTACAAAAACTGAACATTAATCTCAACAAATAGCAAATAAATAAATCATAAAAGTAAAATGCAAAATAAAAGAAACTAGTTAGAAATTTTAAGGCATTGTTCTAAGCAATTTTGAATTAAATGACCAAAACTCAAATAACAGACTATATAGAAATCAATGGTACACACAGGATATAGTCTAAGTGGCCATGAATGACTTTAGAGGAAAAGGCATAACTTAAACGTGTTTACTAGAAAACAATAAAAATTGATAATAGATGAACTGGACATTAAACACAGAAAAACAAAACATCAAAAGAAAAAATAAAAGGACATAAAAATAGAAGTAGAAATTAATAATAATTAATAATAATTAATTTCTAAGTTAGTTAAGCAATCTTCAGAGAAGAGAGCAAGATATAAAGCAAGTAATACTACGAGATGAACATAATTTTGGTTCCCAAACCAGGTGGGTATCCCATAAAAACTCTGCAGACCAATCCCACTTATAAAAATATAAACAAAAAACACTACATAAAATATTAGCAAATAAATTTCTTCACAACTTACTTCTTGTGTCCCATAGCAATTTATTTATGTGGCTTATTTGAGTCATGTTATATATTGCTAGCATCTGTTTATGCCTTAATTCTAGAGTCTTTACTAAAACCACCAAAAAATGTGATCCAACAGAGTTTTAACTATAAATAGGGAGGTGGGGGAAAGAGGAACGGGTAACGGGTCACAAAAATCAACTACAATGTATATTGAGAAGTTAAAATAGATAAATAAAAAATAAAAAATAAAAATTTCATAACATTCAGAAAAACAAATAATTATACCTTCTCTGAAAGTTAAGGAAAAAAGCACGACCAAAATGAAACTTTTTCTTACTTCCATTTAGTGACTTGAAATTCTAGTGATATAATAAAATTAAACTAAATCAATTTAAACTTTTAGTTAGTTCACAAATATAAATATCACCAAAACAAGTCCAAATACATAAAAGAAACCCATAAGAATTGTACAGTGTCTTTTTTTGGACAAAACATCTAAGTTTGGTTCAATCTCTTATTTTAATCATAATGCTGAAACTTAATGTATATTCACTTGAAAAATTAATATTATAGTAAGTTATTTATTAGTTAAATATAACATGTTTTAAAAACAACTATGACATAATTACCTTTGAAAAGTGTTTGTAGATAAGACACATGAAATATCACGAACAGTCTGTGAATAGAATCAAATCAATGAAACTTTTCTAAGGAATGCTGCAACATTTAAAATACTCTGATCAATTAATACAAAAATCCCACTGTAGTGGATTGAACTATGTCCCCCCAAAACTCACTGAAACTTGAATTGTGTCCCCCAAGTTTTATGTATTAGAAACTTAGCACCCACTGGGACTGTTAAGAAGGTGGGAAATCCTATTATGGTAACTGAAAGGTGGAGCCTTGAAGAGGTGATTAGATCGTAGGACCATGCAGTAGTTAATGGATTAACAATGGTGATCAGGGGTGTGGTTCTGAGGGCTTTAAAAGAAAAGGAGAATCTGTCTGTCTCTGTGTTCTCTCTGCTTCCGCCATCTTGCAATGTGAGACCCCTGAGTCACTGTCGCCACTACTAGGTGGACTTTGGACTTCCTAGACTCAGAAACTGTAAGCAATCAATTTCATTTTCTTTATAAATCACCCAGTTCAGTGTACTTTGTTATAGCAACACAAAAAGGACCAATACACCCACCCTAGAGAGAAGTATTTTTTAAAATTAAAGTGAGTCCTCAGGAAGAGTTTAGTACCAGCTCTGCCCCAGACAAATAATTTAAGTTATAGCTTCCTCTTCTATTAAAAAAAAATAAGGCCGGCCCGGTGGCGCACTCAGTAGAGTGCAGCGCTTGGGAGCGGAACGGCGCTCCTGCCGAGGGTTCGGATCCCATATAGAGACCTGTCCGCTCACTGGTTGAGCACGGTGCGGGCGTGACACCAAGGGTTGCGATCCCATTGCCGGTCGTGACACTGAGGGTTGCGATCCCATTACCGGTCATGAAAAAAGACAAAAAGGGAAAAATAATAATAATAATAACAACAACAGAGTATTGGAGAAGTGTTGGAGTCGATCTTTAAGGTCCACGTCAGCTGAAAATTCTAAGCTTTTACATGTGGATAACTATTTACTAGTGCTGCAAGTTTATATTTTCACTGGAAAGGGGGTGGGGTGCAGGTTGGTGTGCACAAAGAGGCAGCTTCTCCATGTACTTTCAGAGACTATTTTATTTTAGCCGCCCAAGGAATCTATCTGTCTACCTCCCTTCCTACCTGTCTACCTATCTAGCTACACACATTTATATTCTTATCTCACTCAAAACTCCTGATTATTAATAAATTAATTATGGACATAGCTGCTTCCCTGATATCTTTCAACCTGAAGTGGCTGCTACAGAAGGTTTAGGACACTCATCAAAATGTACCAGATTTGGTGAGGGTGGGAAAAAGAGGAGTAAAGGCTAAATTTGGCCAAAGAGGCTTTAGCAGCAACTTAAACAGTAAAAAAAATTTATGACTTAAAATTTTGCACCGTGCATATGTTGTTTATAACTCACAGACAAATGTTGAAAAAAATACATAGTTGAATTTGGACTATAAAAAGAAATCTAAATTTAGAATTTTTAACTTCTCATTGATTCAAGAGCATCTTTCATGGAAGAATGTTTCAAGTTCCAAAGGAACTGCTATATAAACACAATATTAATATCACAACTAGTTATGCATTATGTGACATAAATGAGATCCCAGTCAAATATGCAAGCAAATGCTCATTAGAGGGTACAGTTAATAAGATGTAATCATTTACAGGAGTTTAAGATTCAACACTGTCGTAAGAAATCCTTACTATACATACCTTCCTTCTTCCCTTCCCAGGAGTGATTTTACACAAGTGAAAATGTAAGTGAGAATTACAAGTATCTCTGAGGTGAAAAAGCAGCCATAACAGGACAAATAAAGACTGAGGGGTTTATAAAGAAGCATAAAGGAATGTAGTTTTTTGGTGGCTGCAGGGATGGGTGTGTGTTTGTGTGTGTGTGCACATGTGTGCACATGCATGCACATATGTGCCACTAGTGCCCATGCACAGTTTGAGCTGTGGTGTGTTTGGGGGACTAGTGATGTGTTTATGAGTCTTAGATCCTAATTTTTAAAAACCTAGCAATAGTAGGTCTAGCTATCATTTTCTCTGCACTGAACAGTTCGTTCCTGCATCAGCCCGTCTGTGGAGCCCTGTACGAATGCCACAATTGGCCATGATGGACAAAACTGGGTAAAGGAGAACATCTTCAACCTGAACTAGGAAGGGCCAATGGGATAGAGAGCAGCAAACTTGCTTGTACCTCAACCATTCCTTCTCATTTCCTCTATCCTGACCCTTTCCACATGGTCCCCAGGGTATCAGATCTAGGCTGAAATTATAGAGATGTAGAGGGAGATGTGTTTCTGACTCATAAATTTATTCGTATTTTAGGTGAAAACAAAGGAATGAGAGATGTGGGAACTGGAACTATGCAGAGAAGATATGCAATTTGACTCTAGAGAAAACTCATTTCAACAGGGCCACAATTGCCTCGAAGCAAGAGAGCTTGTAAACAACAAAAGTAAAAATGGTTCGGAATTGCTAAAACACTAAGGACCACTGTCTTTAACCAGGCTATTAGATAAACCATTCCCAGACCAACAAAATCTACCAGTAATAATTTAAAGATTTCTTTTATTGTGATAATATTTTCTTCTGTTGTGAAAACAGTGAACATTTAACAAAAGGTTTCTTTTAATGGCTATACACATTCCTCCTGTGTACATCTACTAAAAATAAAGACTTCTTTGAAAAGTGCTTTACTTTGGAAAGATACCAAAGTTGTCACCATACTTTTCTTTCCTAGCACCTATAACAAGTGTAATTTGGTAGTCATCTGTGTGATTATTTGCTGAATGGCCCCCACCCCGTACCCCAGGATGTAAGTTCCAAGACAGGAGCTGCCATGTTTATTTGTCCGAGGGTACCTACAATGCTATGGTAGTACTTGGTACATAGTAGGTGACTGATAAATATCTTTTGAAAGAATAAATAATAACACCTTTTATAATGTGGCTTTCTAAAAAACCCATATAATAATAGATAAAGAAAGATCTAAATAAGAAATTTTTAGGGAAGGGAAGAGTTCATACTAACAATAAGATGCAATTCTGAGCAATTAGCATTAATTCATTATAGTCCTTATCTTGAACCCAAAAGCAAGTAATAACATTTTTAAAAACATACCTTTTTTAAGATGAAACAAGTAATCACCAGAACAACTGGAAGCAATAATGTCTTTGCATATCTCAGTGGAGTCTGAAATACAGCAAATAATTCACAACAGTTATTTATTAAATTTTATATTAAATTAGTAAAAATGTACATCAAATTGAGTGTCCAATGAAATTTCTAAAGGTAAAACTGTCAGCAGAATATATACTTACCAGCTTCCATATTTTAATATACGAATCAACATTATAAAAATAGTTATATAAAGTATTCAAAAATTAAATGATAAAAACTATTAAACCTAGAATTAGGTATGTCTGTTATTTTATTCCTTTCATTTGGTTTTATTTTTATTTTTTTACTTACATAACAAAGTTTTAATGGAATGTTTACACTGATCCCAGCCCTACATATCATTTCATGTGCTGCAAAGTTCCATTCTTTTCATTGGTGAAACTAGAGCTAAAAGGAAGAAAGCTAGCCAAAGTAATTACTGTAAGTATGAATAAGTACAGATATATCAGCTACATAATTCTCATGACCTAATATTTTGAGAGCAAGTGATTTTACATGCAACTAAATGACATATTTCTTGAAAGCAGAAACCAGGTCATATTCTTCTTTGCAGTCCTACAGAAAACTGCCTCACAGATAATTAGGGGTCAATAACAGTTTCTGAATAAATGAATGACAGGTTGGATGGATGAGACTAATGTGTGGTAAATATTTATTATTATATTATTATATTTACCACTAACTCAGAATTTGTAATTAATACACAATTACTGAACCAGTGACAACTTTTTCATGTTCTATGAAGAAAAATTTAAGCAGCAGATGGAGGAAAGAGCACTGAATTGGGAGTTCTAGAATCCATTAAAACCCATGTTCTAATCTTGGCCCAGTGTGTCCTTTAGGTAGATTGTTTAAGCTTTGTTTTCTTCATCTACAAGTGAAGGAGTTATACTACAAGACCCCTAAGATCCCTCCCTGCTCTAGTGTTCTATGATTCTATAAGGAGGCAAATATTTTAAAGCTCAATATGAGGTTTTTTTAAAGGATAATGAAACTACACATTTCTATAACTTAATATGAATTTTATATATTCATTATAACTCATTAGTAGTACACCTTTCTTGGTAATACCTTGCTAGAAAATTTTGTAATATTTGGGGTATTAAATGTAATAAAACTAAATTTCTTAAAAACAAAAACAAGAATTCTGATTTTTTTCCTAAATAGTCGTATACCTCCAAGTAGCCTAGGTTATAAAAAGTAACTGAATTGTAAATAACAGTAATTATNGTAATAAAACTAAATTTCTTAAAAACAAAAACAAGAATTCTGATTTTTTTCCTAAATAGTCGTATACCTCCAAGTAGCCTAGGTTATAAAAAGTAACTGAATTGTAAATAACAGTAATTATTACAGGTCATATAGTACGTTAAGCACTCTCCCTGGATTATCTCATTTAACAATCATCAATATCTCTTTAAGGTAGGGATATTCTATACTGATTTTACAGATAAGAAAACAGGTGAGGAAAGCCTATGATCAGCAAAAGTTATAGTAAAAAATGACAAAGTTGGGTGTTTCTGAGAAAAAATTTTGAGTTCCAGATTAAGAGGAAATTTAAGAGCAATAAATCATTATACCTATTGAGAAGGAAAAAACAGAGAAACATTCATACCTCTTTTTCCATGAAATCAAATTCAGGAGCACAGGTATATATTAAGGTATCAAAATCTGTATACCTTAAGATTCTGGCTGCTATAAGGTCACTGAGGCGAATCTGGAATTAAATAAAGTAAAAATGAATTAAAATTACACAAATGCTTATAGTTAATAATAACTGATTTGATATAAGAGTAGTAATAAAGACTACAGAGAAGATAAATCTAAGGTACATAGATGCCTCTCAAATAAAACAAAAAACTACAGTGAACCAAATGTGCTACATGCTGACATATCAAGGTAACTGAAAACAAAGAAATATCAAGAGAAATCAAATGTGGAAAGAGGTCAGAAAAAATAGGCAGAGGAGATGAGCAAGAGTGAGCTAAAATCAACATTTGCTGGGAAGAAACCACCGTGGAGTTAATCATGAGATTATATAATCAGATAATTGATAATGAAAAAAAATTCATTTAACCCATCTCACCACATATTGTAAGTCATAAACAAATTTTCTACACATTGTCACTTCACAAAGGCTCAGACACTGATTACAACATTTGGCATTTCTTGACATTTTTCAGACATACATTTAAGCCATTAAGTATGAGAGCTACCCCTCAGAAGAACTACAACAGTTATGCATACTACTTGGATTTAGTTACTTGATTTCCAAGGCCTGAAAAATAACCACCACCAATCAAACCCAATGTAGAACTCCTATTTTCTACTGATTATTTACTACCTGCTATAAGACAGTTATTTTTCCACTGTGTTCTCAGAAGGCCAGAAAAAAAGAAAACATTTGGCACATAAAATCTTAACTCTATTTTACAGAGACAGAAATTATTTTATAATGAGTTTGATGATTATCAGTGGTTTTCATTCATTCATCATTTCTTT
>NW_007729687.1:197964-200642 GCF_000696425.1 Galeopterus variegatus
GAATAAAAACAATAAGCCACTATGCAAAGCTACCAACAAATTTCAAATAAATGCTTACACTTAGCTATTTCATTTAACATGAACATGTATGAATGTTTTATTGTGTAGTGATAGCACTTGACCTTTTAGAGAGAGAGTAATATCATCTCTTGCTAAAGTTAACACAATTTCAGCACTGGACAGGGCCCTAATTGTATTGCACCAGATAAGATAAATTTCACAGTAGATGACTGTATGATGCACTCATGGAAATTCATGCATTGTCTTCTGTTCTCTAAATTAGTTAAGTAGGGACTTATGCTTTAAGAAGGGTCATTATTTGAGACATTAGCCTTACAGCAAACAAAAATACCACATGAGAGATAAGTGCTCTACACCTATTTTCTAGAACATGAAAAGACAGAAAAGTTTATTAAAACATTCTTTTTATATCAACAAAAGTCTTAAAAATACCAAATCATATCTTAATTTTAGTGCATAATTATAAATAAATAAAACTATATTGAGACTTTAAGAACTCTATATTTCAAAGCTGAATACAGACTGTTCTATATTAACATCTGCGAAAAATGTATAACATAATTTAAACAAATGGTTATTTGTATTTTAACTGAAATATGAACAAATAACTACTTAAATTATTAGGTTTTTTTCCTGGATGACTAAGTCAGAATNAAATATGAACAAATAACTACTTAAATTATTAGGTTTTTTTCCTGGATGACTAAGTCAGAATTCACTAATACACTTTTCTCTTAATAGGTTGCAAATATCATTGAACTGCAGAATTTTATTACTGACTCTGCCAGTAAGTAGCTTGGGGAACTTAAGGTACTTAATCTCTGTAAAATGAAGAGATAAGAACAGATTGTTACAAAGCTTTCACCCAGTCACATATTTACAGAAACTTATTATGTTTTAACTACAAAGTACTTACATGGTCTGAAACGCCTAAGACTTTAGATGTCAGAAATTTCAAAATGATTGTTCCACACCACCAAGCACTACCTTGAATTAGCTAGAAGATAAAACAGATAGAAGTCAAGTAATAAAAATTATAAATTACCCAGTTAAAATATTCAATTATACCTATAAATGACAAACGAAAGTTTTAATCATAGTGAGATATATATGGTGAGGCCTAAAAAANGCTATAAAATAGATAACACTAGGGGGCTACATATCCTAAATCTAAACAAAGTTTTAAAAAGATATATATTTTTTCAATTTCTGTTAAGAAAAAAGAGGCTTTGTTTGTTTGTTTCCAAATATTATTTCTCAGCTGAAAGTCCATTTTCCAAAAAATACTATATTAAAAGTTTTTCTACCACTCTTGTGGAAAAGTAATTATACAAGCCCCTTTTCAAGAAAGGAAAATTTGCAATTTGAGAACTTAAGCTTTCCTTTTAAAAAAATTGAAATATGAACTAAAACTGACAAGGGAGCTTCTGTTTGTCTTTATTTTTTGACTAGACTTATTAAAAAGGGAGCAAACGTGGACTTCTGGGTAGCCTGAGTAAAATTATATCAGCCTAGATCCGAATATGTCCACCCATCATCCAACAAGCATAACAATATAACCACATATACAGAAAGTAGATAACAGTACAAACTTCAAATTACCTATTAAATTTCTATTAATAGAAAAGGAAACAATGAACGTAGCAGTTATACCTCAAATTCCTGACCTAAACCTTTTCAGAGAATAAAAGAATTCATAAAACCACATACAAGAGAGAGGAAGAAAGGAAGTGGCCCAACACTGAATTAAAATGATTTGAGAAGGATAAAAGTCCACCTTAAGTGTGAAAAACAACATGGTAGACTTTGAGGGAGACAATGAGGTTCTGACCGCAACCCCAGAAATTACACCCAAGGTCACCCATTCAATCTGAGGAGCTGCAGAGTAGTCCAGTGCTGCTATAAGGGGTACAGGATCCAGGCTGGGGCACAAGTGAGCCTGCCCAGAGTTGCTCACTCCAGCAAGGGGCTGCTAAAGTGCCCTAGTGCTTAGGCCACAGAGGCACTCAAAGAAAACTCCAATGTTGAATACCATCAAAGAAATCAACAGATAATACACTACTGCACTCACGCAGAACCAAACCTAGAACACTCTACCCAACTGATATTATAAAACACATATAGAGGAAAGAGTCTCTCCCTTCAAAAGATACTCCAGAGTATCAGAAGAGACTGTTCTACCAGATGGCCAGACATCAAGATAGGGATATATGAAACATGAAAAATACAAAGAAACATGACACCCCCAAAGAAATACAATAATTTTCCATTACCAGACTCCCCCCAAAAGAAAATCTATGGAATACCTGAAAGGATTTCCAAATAATAGTCTTAAGGAAACTCAATGAGATACAAGAAAATACAGATAGACAACACACAAAAAAAAAAAAAATGAGAAAAATAATTCAGAATCTGGAGAAGAAATTCAACAAAGAGATAAATATAAAAAAGATCCAAGCAGAAATCTTTGAACTGAAGAACTCATTGAATTAAATAAAAGATACAACCAAGAGCTTAAGCAACAGGCTAGAACAAAATGTAGAAAGAATTTCTGAACTTGAAGACAAATGTTTTGAAACAACCCTGTCATAAAAAGGAAAAATAAAAATGAATTTTAAAAATGAAGAAAGACTACAGATCCATGGGACAACATTAAG
>NW_007729687.1:201445-204550 GCF_000696425.1 Galeopterus variegatus
GAAAAATAAAAATGAATTTTAAAAATGAAGAAAGACTACAGATCCATGGGACAACATTAAGCATACAAATATCCATATTATGGGTGTTCCAGAGGGAGAAGATAAGGGAAAAGGCATCAAGAACCTATATCATGAAATAATAGCTATAAACTTCCCAAGTATTAGAAGAGATATGGATTTCCAGATCTAATTGGTTCAAAGATCCCCAAACATATTAAATCCAAAAAGGTCCTTACCAGAACACATTATAGTCAAATTGTCAAAAGTCAAAGACAAAGAGAATTCTAAAAACAGCAAGAGAAAAGCATCAAGACTAACCAGCATATTTCTCAGCAGAACCTTACAGACCAGGAGAGAGTGGGATGATATATTCAAAGTGCTGAAAGAAAAAAACTGCCAGCCAACAATACTACACCCAGTAAAGCTATGCTTCAGAAATGTAGGAGAAATAGTGTCTTTCCCAGACAAACAAAAATTGTGGAATTTTACCAACACAAGACTGGCCCTAGAAGAAATCCTGAAGGGAGTCCTACATCTGGAAGCAAAACAAAAATAAGTACTATCATGATAACAAATGAAAGAATAAAACTCACTAGTAGAACAGATACACAAATGAGAAAGACAGAAATTATAACTTGTCACTACAAAAAACCACCAAACAGCACAAACAATAAAAGAAAGAAAGGAACAATATATAACACAACCATAAAAAAATTAATAAGTCAGGAGTAAGGCAATACCTTTCCATAACATCTTTCAATGTGATGGATTGAATCTTCTATTTAAAAGATATAGACTGGCTGAACATATTAAAAAACAAGACCCAACTACATGCTGCCTACCAGAAACACATTTCCCTTGTAAAGACACACACAGACTAATAGTGAAGGGATGGAAAAAGATATCCCAAGCAAATGAAAACCAAGAACAGGAAGGAATAGCTATATGTATTTAAATTTTTTTTTTTTTATTGAAGCATGGTTAATTGTACAATTCTATGGGGTAAAGAATTGAATATCAATACCTGTGTGCAATATGTGATGCTCAAATCAGGTTATTGGTATATTCATCATTATACAATGTAATCATTTTTCATGAGACTTCAAACAATAAACTATAAAAACAAACGAAGAAGGACACTGTATAATGATAAAGGGATCCATTTGGCAGGAAGATGAAACAACTGTAAATATATATGCACCCAACATAGAAGCACCCAGATATATAAAGCAGACATTATTGGATCTAAAGGGAGAGATAGACCCCAATAGAATAATACTTGGGGCCTTCAATACCCCTTCTCAGCATTAGATAGATCATCTAGAAAAAAACTCAACAAAGAAACATTGGATTTAAACTGCACTATAGACCAAATGGACCTAACAGACATTTAAAGAACATTTCATCCAACAACTAAAGAACATGCAATATTTTCATCAGCACATTGATCATTCTCCATGTTAGCCCACGTTAGCCCACAAATCAAGTCTTTACAAATTTTGAAAAGATGAAATCATCTCAAGTATCTTTTCAGACCACAACAAAATAAAACTAGAAATCAATAACAAACAAAACTTAGGACACTATACAAATACATGGAAATCAAACATGTTTGTGTATGGCCAATGGGTCAAAGAGAAATTAAGCAAGAAATCAAAAAAACCTTGAAATAATGAAAATAGAAGCACAACATACCAAAACCTATGGGAGACTGCAAAAGAAGTAATAAGAGGCAAGTTTACTGTAACAAGTGCTTACACTAAAAAAGTCGAAAAATTTTAAATAACCTATCTAGTTCTTCAAGGAACTAGAAAAGCAAGATCAACCCCGAAGTTAGTAGATGAAAAGAAATAATAATAATAATAATAATAATGAAAGAGACCAAAAAAGGATATGAAAGGTCAACAAAACAAAAAGTTGTTTTTTGAGAAGACAAACAAACTTGACAAACTATTAGCAAGACTAAGAAAAAGAGGAGACCCAAATAGTGAAAATCAGAAATGAAAAAGGAGACATTACAATGGATACCTCAGAAATTATCATAAAAATCATTATTATCAAATCATTACTATTAATGCCATATACAAAGAATCATTTGAGACTATTGGAAAATCTAGAGGAAGTGGATAAATTTGTGGCCACATACAACTTACCAAGACTGAATCAAGGAGAAACAGATAACCTGAATAGACAACAACAGATTGAATCAGTAATCAGTGGTCTCCCAACAAAGAAAAGCCCGAGACCAGATGGCTTCACTACTGAATTCTACCAAACTTTAAAAAAAGAATTAATACCAATTCCTCTCAAACTATTCCAAAAAGTCAATGCAGAGAATATTCTCCTAAACTCATCCTATGAGGCCAGCATCACCTTCATTCCAAAATCAGATGAGGACACAACATAAAAAGAAAATAATAAGACAGTATTCCTGATGAACATAGATGCAAAATTTCTCAACAAGATATCAGCAAAAAACATTCAATATCAAATCAAAAAGATTATACACCATGATCAAGTGGGATTTACTTCAGGGAAGCAAGGATAGTTCAACACCGCAGCTCAATAAATGTGATAAGCTAAATGAAAAATATGAAGGACAAAAACCATATGATCACCTCAACAGACGCAGAGAAAAGCATTTAATAGAATTCAACATCCCTCAATTATAAAAATTCACAACAAATTAGGTACAGAAGGAAAGTATCACAACACAATAAAAGCCATATATGGCAAACCCAAAGCTAACACCATCCTGAATGGGGGAAAGTTGAGAGTTTTTCCTCTAAGAACAGGAACAAGACCAGGATGCCTACTCTCACCACTCCCATTTAGCATAGTACTGGAAGTTCTAGCCAGAGCAACCAGGCAAGAGAAAAGAATTAAGGGCATCCAAATTGTAAAAGAGGGAGTCAAACTGTCCCTGTTTACAGATAACATGATCTTACACAGGGAAAAACCTAAAGACTGCACCAGAAAACTCTTAGAAATGATAAATGAATTCAGTTACGGTTCAGGATACAAAATCAATATACAAAAAACAGTAGTGTTTCTGTACAGCAACAACAAAAAAGAAATTAAGAAAGCAATCCTATTTACAATAGC
>NW_007729687.1:204607-209033 GCF_000696425.1 Galeopterus variegatus
CCAGGATGCCTACTCTCACCACTCCCATTTAGCATAGTACTGGAAGTTCTAGCCAGAGCAACCAGGCAAGAGAAAAGAATTAAGGGCATCCAAATTGTAAAAGAGGGAGTCAAACTGTCCCTGTTTACAGATAACATGATCTTACACAGGGAAAAACCTAAAGACTGCATCAGGCAAGAGAAAAGAATTAAGGGCATCCAAATTGTAAAAGAGGCAGTCAAACTGTCCCTGTTTACAGATAACATGATCTTACACAGGGAAAAACCTAAAGACTGCACCAGAAAACTCTTAGAAATGATAAATGAATTCAGTTACGGTTCAGGATACAAAATCAATATACAAAAAACAGTAGTGTTTCTGTACAGCAACAACAAAAAAGAAATTAAGAAAGCAATCCTATTTACAATAGCTACCAAAATAATAAAATACCTAGCAGTAAATTTAACCAAGGAGGTGAAAGGTCTCTACAAGGAAAACCACAAAACACTGATGAAAAAAATTAAAGGGGAGAGAAGAAAAGTGGAAAGACATTCCATGCTCATGGATTGGTAGAATTAATGTTGTGAAAATGCCAATACTACCCAAAGTTATCTACATATTCAATCAATGCAATCCCTATCAAAATACCAATGACTTACTTCACAGAAATAGAAAAAACAATCCTAACACTCATACAGAACAACAAAAGACCTCAAACAGCCAAAGAAATCCTGAGCAAAAAGAATAAAGTGGGAGCTATTATACCTGACTTCAAAATATACTACAAAGGTATAGTAATCAAAACAGCATGGTGCTGACATAAAAACTGACACATGGACCACAGAACATAATAGAAAATACAGAAATAAATCCATGTACTTACAGTCAACAGATCTTTGACAAGGCACCAAGAACACACACTGGGGAAAGTATGTCCTCTTCAACAAATGGTGCTTGGAAAACTGGATATCCATATGTAGAAGAAAGAAGCTAGACCCTAGCTCTCATCACTTATGAAAATCAACTCAAAATTGATTAAGGACTTTAAATAAGACCCAAAACTATAAAACTACTAGAAGAAAAGATAGGGGAAATACTACAAGACATTGGTCTGGGCCAAAATTCTTGTAGACTTCTAAAACAAAGGCAACAAAAGCAACCAAAGACAAACGGGATTTCATCAAACTAAAAAGATTCTGCACAGCAAAAGAAACAACCAATAGAACAAAGAGGCAACTAGCAGCATGGGAGAAATATCTACAAATTCTTCATCAGACAAAGGATTAATATACAGATATACAAAGAACTTAAACAACTAAACAGCAAAAAACAATCCAATTAAAAAATGGACAAATGACTTGAAGAGACATTTCTCAAAAGAAGATGTACAAATGGCCAACGAGTATATAAAAAAATGCTCTACATGACTAATCATTAAGAAAACACAAATCAAAACCATGATGAGATATTATCTCATTCCAGTTAGAATGGCTATTACAGGGCCAGCCCTGTGGCTCACTCGGGAGAGTGCAGCACTGGTAGTGCCAACGCTGCAGGTTCAGATCCTATATAAGGATGGCCAATGCGCTCACTGGCTGAGCGTGGTGCAGGTGACACCATGCCGAGGGTCATGATCCCCTTACTGGTCAAAAAAAAAAAGAAAAAAAGAAAAAAAATGGCTATTACAAAAAAGACAAAAAAATAACAAATGCTGGCAAGAATACAAGAAAAGGGAACGCTTATACACTGTTGTTGGGAATGTCAATTAGTAGTCAGTATGGAGATTCCTCAAGAACCTACAAACAGAACCACTACATGATCTGGCAATCCCACTGCTCAGTATTTACCCAAAGGAGAAAAATTAGCATAACAAAGAGATATCTGCACCCCCATGTTTACTGCAGCACTCACAATAGCCAAGACATGGAACCAACACAGGTGTCTGTTGACAGATAAGAAAATGTGGTATAAATACACAATGGAATACTACTCAGCCACAGAAAAGAATAAAATCCTGTCATTTCTGGCAACATGAATGAGCCTAGATGTTAAGTGAAATAAGTCTGGCACAGAAAGGTAAATATCACATGTTCTCACTCATATGCGGGAGCTAAAAAAAAAAAATAAGTTGAACTTTTAGAAGTAGAGAGTAGAACTGTGTTTACTGGAAGCTGGAAAGGGGTAGGTGGAAAGGGGATAGTGAGAGGTCGTTTAAAGGACACAAAATTACAGCTAGATAGGAAAAATAAGTTCTATTAGTATACAGTAGTGCTAGGCATCTGTAAGAATTTACTGTATGTTATCAAATGGCTAGAAAAGAGGAGCTCAAATGTTCTCATCACAAAGAAATGATAATTTTTTTGTGATTAATTTGCTAACTATCCTGATCTGACCACTACACATTGGATACATGTATTGAAATATAACTCTGTACCCCATAAATATATACAAGCAATACATTTCAATTAAATTAAAAGAAATCCTCCAACAACTATTAACATATATAAATAAGCAACTTAAATGAGAAATTTAAAAACTAAGAGCAGAAATGCACAAAACCAGAAATTAAAAAAAAGTTACCAAACGGATAAGAAATGGAAGAAATGGACTGTATCATTGAAAGATGAAGACTAAACCACAAGATGTCTCAAACAAAAATTTAATAAGCACATTGAAGTAAAGGCAGAAAAACAACTATAAAGAATGAAAAAGATAAAGGAGCATGAAAATCAAGTACAATGTATTTTGAGAAGTAAAATAAAATTTTTAAAAAAAGAATGAAAATGAGATCAGAGAAAGAAATAAAAAACGATCAGGGGAAGTGATAGAAATGCAAGATAGAAACATAATTGGAGTACCTGAAAAAGAAAACCAAATTAATAAATAGAACTAGTATTTAAATTACAATCCAAAAATTTTTTTTCTAGAAATAAATCAGGACCGGAATATACATTTGGAGAGGACCCACTAGATACTAGGAAAATAGGAAGTAAAGTAAACTAACTCGAGACATTCTAGTAAATTATTAAAAGTAAAGTTCCTCAGAACCTCTAAGCACAAAAGTCACATAACATATTTGGGCAAGGGACTTTGGCTAGCATCAGACCTGTTAAATCTACCAAGTAAGGCAACAGTGTAGAACCATTTCCAATAAACTCAAGAAAGTTGTCAACCAAGCACATTATATTCTAGCCAATCTGTCATTCAAGTATTAACGGTATAGAAAAAGTTTCAAGTATGCAACAGTTGAGGAAATAATATTAACCTTCCTAAATATAAAAGAAAATTAAAAATGGAAAAGAATTGTGTAGAAAAACATGTGGAGAAACAAAGTAAATAAAATATACAGAAAATGTATAAAAAAGATTTTTAAATTATCTAGCTAAAGCCAAGCAAGACCCAACCTACGCTATACAGAGAAGACATCCTCAAACGATTCAGAAAGATGAAAAGTAATAAGGTGGCAAGAGAGTACCAGGCTAACAAGATTTCATATTAAAAACTAAAGGAGGCATTTAAAGCAATGATTAGAAGTAAAGTCATGACCTTAAAAACTTATGCCAATAAAAAATGAAAGAGTGAAAAGAAATGAATTAAATCTTTGCGTAAGTCTAATAATAAGAAAATAAACCAAAAGAAAGTGTATCAAAAATGCTGAGAATAATCTGTTATATATCGCTATGTGTATCCATTTTGTTGTTGTTTCTTCCTGATATTCTAAGATTCCTTCTTTCATCATTTCCTTTCCGTTTCAAAAACTTTAATTGACCATTCTTTAAATACTTCTCTGCTAGCCACAAATTCTCTGAGCTGTCCTTCCCCTGAGAATGTCTTTATTTCTCCATCATTTCTAAAAGACACTCTCACTGGATGTGTAGTTCTCAGCTGACATTTCTTTCAGCACTTGACAAATGTTGTGCCATGTCCTTCTGGCCTCCATTATTTCCAGATGAGACGTCTGCTCTAATTCAAATCAGTTTTGCCCTATGTGTCATTCCTCTGCTCTCAAGATATTTTCCCTTAACTTATTTTTCACAAGTGTAAGCATGATGTATCCTGTATTAGTCCATTTCTGTTGCTTATAACAGCACACCTGAAACTGGGTAATTTATAAAGAAATAAAATTTATTTCTTGCAGTTTTGGAGGCTAGGAAGTCCACAGTCCACAGGGTGCATGGGGTGAGGGCCTTGTTCTGGGTGGTGACACTCTATAGCAACACAGGGTGTCACATGGTGAGAATGGCATGAGCAACAGAACTAACCTTCTCACTTGCTCTCCTTATAAAGCCATCAGAAACATACCCAGGACAACCCATTTAACCACCAAGCCATTACTTCATGAATGGATCAATCCATTCATGAGGGCACAGTCCTTGTGATCAAATCACCTCTTAAAAGCCCCACGTTCCACCACCATATTGCAGGTTAAGTTCCAACATGAGCTTGG